>NW_013673684.1:4158-7312 GCF_000517525.1 Limulus polyphemus
TCAGGGCATTAACAACCTGATTGTAAGATGGAAAAGCATCGTCGATAAGAATGAAGACTATTTCATTTAATATATATATATTTTGTTTTGATATATAAGTTGTTCGGGTTTTTTCATCTAAAAAAAGCGACAATAATTTCTTGACGACGTAATATTAAATCGGCAGTCTTATGCTTAGATTAGCTTAGCTTTTCAGTGGATCACACCTTTAGTGCAACACAGCTATAACTGTACCCCAGCTACTAAGCTGCTCCTCATCTAAATTGTGGATCGAATGAAATGTTGGGCTTATCTAGTCTCAGCACCAGGAATTACGTTATCTGTTTCTGAATTCAGTCATTTCAAACAATATTCTGCTTGAAACATTTAAGGAAGCAGAGGTAGAAGGGGAACCTGGAGAAGAAGTCTGCTTCAATTCAACTATCTCATGTAGACCTGTGACACTGGTAGTGTCATATATTCAATAGCTTGTTGGCCAATAACAGGCTGAGACACCTACAGTGTCAGGATAATGAGTCTTGTTAGTACCCAGAGATCACTATGTTTGAATTAATGATTAGTTTCTTTCTATTGACTGAAGAATTATCAGTAGTGATAGGATACTCATCTTTCACCTCTGCATGACCCCAAAGTTCTCCATGTCCCATTGTGGTTCTAGCAGCGTGCTTATCTAAGTGGAAAGGTTCTTATCCTCCTCATAGGTCATCATTCCTATCACTAGGTATTTGCTGTCTCTTCTGGTGGGAGACAGCTTCACCCATCAGAAGTACTTCCAGTGTCTTTTTGCTGGCCACAGGTGACAACAATAAAGTTTGGGATTTGATTGCTCTGACATATGACAGTTTGAATATCCTATTTAGTTTCAAGATCACCAACCCTTAAGTCCCCATGTCGATCTTGGTTGTCAGTGGCATTTTTATGTAGACCATACCATTCTCTCAGACCAATGTCATCGTCATACTCACCTCCTTGCTAATAAAGTTCTTCAGTTGCCAGAAGGAACATTTTTCGATTGTGGAATGTCCAAAATCATATCACACATGTTTTCACAGAAGCACAGAAAAGTATTCAAAAACTATTCCACAAAAACAAATTATGTAATCAGAACAACAACATTAACCTTACTACCTTAGTCTGTGGTATTCTCAGGCACATTAATTACCTTACAGGTAAGAATAGTAACATCTATAACAGGAGCAACAGTAGAAAATCTTTTGCAGAATTAAAACTGAATTTTTTATCTGTATGAGTTTGGAAAAAGTTACTAAAACAAGGTTGAACAAAGCAAAAATCAATATTTATTTAAAAACAACATAAGAAGCTAAATAATAAAGAGAGTAATTGAGATACTGGACATCACTAATTTCTAAAATGTGAAGAAAGCTCTGTATCAGAAAAGGGTCTCAAAAAAATTCTGAAAGGTCTAACCACTACGCAGAGAATATGATAGCTATCCCTCCCTTAGTCACTAAAGCCATCATTTTGTCATTCCAGGAATTGGTAAACCTCTATGTAGCTGATTTCACTAGAGAAATTAAGTGATTCTATATTACATAATTTTTTAGCAACATCTGAAGTGGAAAAATTCAAAAACACAAAAGGAGAAGGCTAATGATAATGCATAAGTAGGTCAATACAATTATGTTAAGTACATTTCAGAAACGTCTTTTTTATTATTTAAAGATACGCAAACATGTAAGTATAAAAATGTTTTAAACTTTTCAGTGAAAATGAAATGTACACCTTTCTTAAATAAAAAAATATTAGCACCTTTTAAGTTTCACGTATCACAATACATATTATTCTATCCCCTAGTATGAATTATTTTCCGTGATTAACTGAGAGCACGTTATGTGATACAAAACATTTTTCAATGTTGTCTTGAAAGCTAGGTAACAAATCACATCAATTTTGCTCAGTTGTCCATGCTGTTGCCAAGTATGAGTATGTCGTAGTAGAACTTTGCAGAGGACATTTTTTTGCAGCACAAAGAAAAGACGCTGATTCATTTAACCTAATTACAAACAGTTTGTTCAAACCCGTAAAATGAATATGGACATATTTATGGTGTAAGATTTTAGTTACTCACAGATGAAGAAGAACAGAACTGTTTATAACTTTGCAAACGACAGTTTTTAGCAATACAGTGAAAACACTCTAATCCTCTCAGGCTTAATTTGCAAACAACATCAAAAATCTCGCCAGCAATTTCGGGAAATTTGGTGCTTACGTTGTATGCTTATTGGTATGGTCAAACAATGGGCTATCGGCGCTCTGCCCACCACGGGTATCGAAACCCAGTTTCTAGCGTTGTAAGTCTGCAGACATACCGCTGTGCCACGGGGTGGGGCATTTTGAAAGTTAAAGAATTTCTAAAACTCATGGATTTATTATCATTTCTTTAAAGTATATAAAAAATTTCAATGAAATGTTAAACTTTAAGATTTACATATAGGCCTCGGGATGTAGGCTAAACATAACAAGCTAAATATTGAAAAGAGTAATTGAAAACAGACCGGGGATTGGATAAAACAATTATTGACTGGTCATTTCAGGCAACAAATTATTTCACTAACTTATCTTTTTCTGACTTAACTTCTTCTAACTTAACTTGCGCTTACTTGGTCGCCAATAACTTTCTACAAATTACGAGACGCTATGATGTCACAATATTCATTTAATGCAACGAGAAAAATATAGAAGGTTCGATTAATGCGATGTCAATTTACGACAATTGAACTACACACATAACGTAGGACTCTAACCGAGTTACCTAAAGAAATTTATATATCACTAAATGAACTAAATAGTAACTCTTACACTAAACAGTCTTGTATATCCAGCACTTCGCTAGCTTGGAAAAAGTGTCAACACCATAATAATTGTTGTTATACATATTGTTACGAGCAGTGCACCTGGCAACGAGCTTAAAGGGACAACCACTGGAAATACACGGACAGTTGTCAACAGACGACAGGCACAACTATAGAGCACTGGTAGCTGCTCTAGAAATCAGGTATGGAACTAAAAATCAGTCCGAAGTCTACAGGGCTGGGTTTAGGACCAGAATCCGTGCTAAAGGGCCTGAAAGAGCTGGCACAGGACTTGGAAAGTATGGCACACAAAGCCTACGCAACTGCACCACCAAATGTCC
>NW_013673684.1:8312-16282 GCF_000517525.1 Limulus polyphemus
TTGTAGCTTCAGCTATTAGTAATTTCTTCTTCAGGGTTAGTATGCCATACGAACTGCATTTGGATCAAGCTTTGAATCAGCTGTGTTTTAGTAATGCTGCAAGTTGTTTGGCATACAAAAAACTAAGACAACGCCACTTCATCCACTGTCTGATGGGATGGTAGAAAAGTACAATTGGACAGGAATTGGCAAAGTTTTGTAATAGCCGCCAAGATGACTGGGATGTCTTACTCCCTCCACTGTTGATGGCCTATAGAACAGCAGAGCATGAAGCCACTGGATACACTGATGCTTGGTCGGGAACTTCGGTTGCCAGTGGATCTGATAACAGGATGCCCACCTTACGAAGAGTTGCCTGAAAATGTGTGAGAGTTCGTGAAAGTGTTATCTTAAAGGATGGATGATATTCACCATCAAGTGCGTTCAAACTTGAAAACGTCTGCTGATTACATGAAGCTAGACAAGGTGTGGTTGCATAATCCCAGGAAGACCAAAGGGAAGTCTCCTAAGTTGTCTTCTCCATGGGAAGGCCCATATGACATGTGGATCGTCTCTCAGACCTGACTTTCCGAATAAGATGTGGTAGACGAGGTAAACCACAGGTGGCGTATGCCAACAGACTTTGGAGTTATCATGGTCCAGGACATTTCAGTTGAAACGAAGTGAACAATGGAACAAATGGCGCTGCTGAAGACGTGTCACCTGAAAAAGCCACTGTCAAAGAAGAAACTCTACCCGGTTTTGAGATGGGAAACAGTGAAGACCTTGATGAAGTTACTATCCCTGATGTGACTGTTACCGATAACAGGACATTTCCTGATGGAGCAGATGAACCTCACGTGAAGCAGAAGTCAACGAGATGGAGACCAGTAAGGAAGAAGATATGTTCCATAAAACTAAGAGACTTAGTTGAATTTTAATTTTGTGTTTATAAATTCTGTACATTTCATTAAGTTATTGTTAATTATCTATTGACTTAATGTAAGTGGCTAAGGAAGGGGCAGTGTTACGACAGCGGAAGTCACGTGATGCTGGTAACACGCCATGAGATTCTCGAAGTATCTTGACTTTTCCTGGCAACTCTAGTCTGTTCTGGGCACCCTCTTTTTTAGTATATAAGCTCGGCAAATAAAGCAGAGATATAATTGCACTTAGGTAGATATAGAGACAGATAATTGAGTCAAGCAAGCGGTTGTGACGGTAATATAAAGTGTGTGTTTTGTTATAGAGATTGCAAACGTACTGACTGTGGAAATTCTGTGTATTTCAAAGTTTATCGAGAAGGAATAAACTAGTTTTAATTAAGAAAGGACTTGTATCACTGAAGTTTCTCGGAAAGAATTTATAAGGAAAATTAACAAACAAGCAGATACGTAACAATATTATTGTTTTATCAAGTAGAAACATGGAAATGTATTTAATATTTCACTTAATTGTTGTAAGCTTGCCTTATACGATTGAAATAAAAAAAATGATATAAATTAAGTACTCAGAACTTGTAAAAGATATTTTGTGTTTTTTGTTTTGTAATTTGTGATATTAAAAGCCAACACATATTGTGCAAAGCACAATCAGCATGCAAAGCTATTGCTAAGGGAGTCTGGAGGAATGCAGTTATTTCAAGCCTGTTAGTATTGAGAATTTGAAATTGTGCAAAGCCGAGTTAAATAATTTAAATTTAATAGTTGAATCGTATTATGGATTTAATATCTTGAAATATGCCGATATTTTAGTTAATCTATGCTATTTGCCAACATAATTGATACACACGATTTTCGTTTTTCACACAAATATGTTTTAATATATATATATATATATACAACAGTATAACTTACAGTAACAATCATTATGACTAGTTACTACAAACAAAGTTTCATAAATAAAGATTTCACAAACTTACAACCAATGTACAAATCTTCCTTCTAGATTGGAATTCCCTTGATGTTTAGTGAGGTAACTTCAAGTCGATGTACGTACGATTGCCGAGAAGCTAGCTAGCTTTGTCACCACACTGAATTATTGGTCCGTTGAAGTAGATAATGTTTTCATAAAACTACTAATGTCCGATGAGAATCCACTAACATTTTCGGAAAGATACTAACGTATGATGAGAATCCACTGATGCTCGAAATTTATAACTGTTCCTGGTCAAATTTCTTAATTTTCTCGATTGATGAGTGTAATAAAAAGCTTTAGGAGTTTTTAGCACACTGTTTATAGCGTTCTACAAAAAGGACTCTCTCTTTTGGCGTATCACGCTGTCTGTTTTCATAGGCACGGGAAATGTGTTCTTGACAATTCAGACAACAATACTGAGCTATATTTAACCGGATACGGAAGTGGATATATTGTCGATTCTTACGTTGACGAATATTCTACAACTTTGGAGAATTGGCGGTAGTTTCGCAATGGGTATCCAACACTGTAAACTAGGCACGTTTTTAAATATAAACTCAATTCAGACAAACGCGAACATTAAAATAAATATATAACAAATTCGTTACACGCAATACATATCTAACACTGTAAGCTACGCATATTTTTAAATACAAATTTAATCTAAACAACGTTCATATTAAAACAAATTCGTTTCAAGCCAAAAATACTAATACTTCATTAGAAGAATGTTGACTATGTAGAAAACGTTAAATACCATAAGTAGGACGCCCGGCATAGCCAGGTGGTTAGGGCGCTCGACTCGTAATCTGAGGGTCGCGGATTCGAATCCCCCGTCCAACCAAACATGCTCGCCCTTTCAGCCGTGGGGGCGTTATAATGTGATGGTCAATCCCACTATTCGTTGGTAAAAGAGTAGCCCAAGCGTTGGCGGTGGGTGGTGATGACTAGCTGCCTTCCCTCTAGTCTTACACTGCTAAATTAGGGACTGCTAGCGCAGATAGCCCTCGTGTAGCTTTGCGCTAAATTCAAAACGGACCATAAGTAGCTGCGCGATAACTATATAAGCATAATTTTTTACAACACAAAAATAGGGTGTTCGGCCGACCCCCCCTTCCCTGCGTACGTGAGTGTATTGAACTTAATTAATGAACAAATAACTATTGTTCAAAGTAGTAATCATTAACTATGAACTATATGAGAAACTGGGAGAACTTAATTGTTTTCCTTGAAACTGTATATGTTTGTTATCTGACATAAAAATAATTATATTCAATCGGATTCATTTCAGTCAATAGTCTGTGGCTAAAGCTTCAGTGACAGATAAGCTTATGGCTCCGGCTTGACTGAGGCTTCAGCGACAGCCTATAGCTAAAACTTCAGAGAAAGAGAGAAAACATAAATATATCTCGGATACCAGCGACAAATTATTCTACCCACGCTTTATCGACAAAGTTTATAAACAGTGATACTGATACCCCCCCCCCCCCTCTCAAAAAAACAAAATCATTAACAGATTGTACGGTTCAGGCTTTAGAAACAAAGCCTACGGCTTATAAATCAGTGAAGTTAAATAATGTATACAATAAATGTATCGTTGTTTATACATTTTAAAACAAACACAGCAACTATTTCCTTGACCTGCTTACGGGGTGTTTCAGCAAGTGTATATTTAATAAACATAGTAGTTCTGTATTACACTTGAAATCGTATAGTCAGGTATTATATATATAAAAAAAAAGTTCATAAAAATTAAGTTTTAGCCAATTAACAATTGTTGATACTCACATTTCATTTTAACCAGTGCAACACAATTTTTCAACTTCAGAGTTTTTATTAACTACTCTGGTTTCAGACTAGCAAGGGCAGATTTGGTTTTTCCTTCACTAAATATTGTAGTTGAAGGCCACATATAAAACCGGTTTAGTCATTAACTCGTTTGTTTTTCTTTCGAGATTCGAGTAGATATTTGAGTAGCAACTGATTTTATTGTTTGTTTGTTTCAAGTTAAGCACAAAGCTACACAATGGGTTATCTGTGCTCTGCCCACCACGGGTATCGAAACCCGGTTTCTAGCGTTGTAAGTCCGCAGACATACCGCTGTGCCACTGGGGGCAAATGATTTGCATCAGTGACTGAACAAAATGATATTTATATTTATGTAAAAAAATCTATTTCCCTGAGGAAAGACTTATTTAAAAACATGTTCAGTTCATATGTCAAACTGGTTTTTAAATAAAAATGCTTGTCAAAGTATGGTTTAGAAAGGATTAATGCTTTAATTCCTTTACGAAATTGAATTGGTACTGCATGATCATACAAATAAATGTTGAACAATGTTAATTGTTTTACATATTGATTTCACGGTGATATTGATCCTACTACCAAATAGACTCAAAATTCAGGCCTTTCTCAAGCAAATTTCACCAAAAAATAACAATCAGTGGTTCTTACGCTTTAAATCATTACACAAAAAATCTAAGTTTTTATTAATTCAGATTTTTAAAGGTGAGATTTTTAAAAAAAAATAAGAAATAGAGATGATGAATGGATTATCCAATATTCCAGTTTAGTTATTTTAGGAGCTACAAAACTTGGTTTCCTTGTTTGTTTGTTTTTGTTTGTTTTTGAATTTCGCGCAAAGCTACACGAGGGCTATCTGCGCTAGCCGTACCTAATTTAGCAGTGTAAGACTAAAGGGAAGGCAACTAGTCATCACCACCCACCGCCGACTCTTGGGCTACTCTTTTACCAACGAATAGTAGGATTGACCGTCACTGTATAACGCCCCCACGGCTGAAAGGGCGAGCATGTTTGGTGGGACAGGGATTCGAATCCACGACCCTCAGATTGCGAGTCGAGCGCCTTAGCCACCTGGCCATGCCGGGCGCCTTGGTTTCCTTATCGCGTGTTATGGAACCATTTTGAACTTCAGGAGTATGATCTTAATAAGATCAAACAAACAAACTTGTTTTATTTCGTCAGAGTTAGAGAAGAGATGATTAATTTTGCTCGCGCATAAGCAGTCATGAAAGACTAGCATTGGTTGGCCAACAAACCAAAATAATATGCATCAAATACATCATTTGTCTAGCACGAGTTAAAGCTGCTGTCAGTTCTATTATGATTCGCAGCATAGTCAGTTATCTAATTGTGATGCATGCCACAGTTTGTACTAGTGGAAGTTTGATATTCAAGTACAAATACATAGGTAGAATTTTGAAAGTTGTCAATGAGTAGCACGGGAAGATGTCGGAAAAGCGTAATATATTACGTACTTCGCATCAAGAGGAGTTTTGCATTTAAACATTGGTTTACAATATTTTATTATAAGTTAGAGTTTTCACAGTAAGTAAAACGCTCAAACGAGATAAACGTGTAAATTGTAACGTGTTTTTGGTTTCAAAAGTGAAGTGAAAGAGAAGAGTTGCTATATGTTTTGTAGAAACACACCATACTATAGGATTTAATATCGTTAGTTGTCGGCATGTGAAATGGACGAACTTCGTTATTTACATAAACAGGGGACATGCTTACCACCTCCTGTTTAAATTACTCCTATAATTCATAAATAATCAATTTATCGTTAGATCTAACTCAGAGTGAAGTCAGAATAGGGGCTTGTAGTTTTAGCAAATAATGTCTACATTATCTCCAGCCTTGTTTCCTTACCTTTTTTACGATTCCTATTTGCAAGTTTTTAAATTCCCAGTTTTTATTTATCTTGTTTTCTGGCTTTTTTATGCTTAACTATGGGCAAAGTATTACTTGATATGGTAGCTAACTTTCTATATTGTAATGATAATAAACATAGCTAGTAGCTAACTGATACGGTTCACAATGATTTACTGTAGCTATTGACTATTTGGTCGCATTAATTCGAGATATAAATTGTTAAGCTGCAGCGGAGATTGTCATGGAGATATTTTTGAGAATATAGTTTCTGTGTAACTACATTATTTATATATAATGCATAGTAGTGGGCAAATATATGCCTAAACTAAGACACAACCCCCACTAAGCGCGAAAACAAATTACCAGTAGAAAAGTAGCCTTTTCAAATAAAATATATACGTAATTTTAAAGTAAATATTCTGTGAATGTATGTAATAAAATTGAATATTATGTGCATTGATTTTTTTTATTCCTTCACTCCATACATAATATAGGGGTTGGGTCCCCAAAGACATCGATTGTTTAGTGTAGAAAGTATTGAGTATCTACATACTAGAGTCATCTAATGTTCATCATATGGCTGGTAATTCCTGTTTCACTCTGTACTTAAACTCTTTAAAGGAACATCAGATATTTGTACGAAAGCTAACTTCAAGGGATAATGATAACATCGTTTACACAAGAAGTATTATGTTTTTTTCTCAGATTATGTAAAATATAGAAAAAACAAATCGACTTTTTAATACCCCTATTATCTTCACAGTACCTTATTTAATATTCTACAAAACGTTTGGGTGCAATATACCAAGTTGTTTTTGTTGTAGGCTGGCAAGTAAATAAGAAGAAAAAGAAAAGGATTACAAACAGGCCGTTTTGATCGGGTTTTATTTTAATTGTAAGTCTGACATGTGTGTTTTTTGTGCATTTTTTATGTTTACAGCCTTAGCAGTCAGTAGTCTTTACTGTTCTATTAGGATTTTGTGAAATTCCTTGCGATCCGTATTATGAACCACTACCGTGGTTCGTGATAAAACGCTGTTTGTAACCATACAGATATAAAGTTCCTTTTATTTGATACAAGGTTACTAAACCAAAAGAATAGAATATTACAGCACACACACTTTTTTTTTTTTTTCATTTCACAAAGAAGGTAGAGATCTTGACTTTTGATCCACAAAACCTAACAAATTGGTTGCTGAATTTCACATAATCGACCCAAAAATTTGATCAAAAATTGTTTAGTACGAAAGATTTGTCTGGAAGATATATGTTATTACTTTCGGCGACAATAATTTGAACTTACTTGATGGGCTTCAATTTAACCTTTCAAATGAATTCAATCTAAACCAACTTGTTGGAATTTTGATTTGTTGATAACATAACTAAACTTCACCATAACTTAGAAAAAAGATGTATAAAACATTTCTCTTAAGTATTGTTTTCCTACGTTTGGAGATGTCTTTTCTGGTGCCTGGGTGACCGGTAGAGTAAGTCTTAACAAGATATCCGGCATTCTGATCATGTTAAAGGATAGACAAATGGGCAACTTATGTATTCCTTTTTTGTACATAACAGAACCCCTAGTTATGTAATAATTCAAAGTTATCGCCAAGGGGTATTAAAGAGACACTTAATAAGACCATCATCAGTAAATCCAAAAGTCAGTGATAGATGCTTAAACTATCTTCCTCTTAATAATATAGATCATCATTTTTATAAGGTCCATATTCAAGGGTAGCTTGAAGTGAAACCTCGATAATACAATATATTTGTAATAAAGTATTTATTCTGGATTATCGAGACACCATGATAATAGAATCAGCCACATTGAATACAATGGACACTCTATTAATAACATACATTACTGGGATATCAATCTGTTAAAGTAATGGTGGTCATGCAACTGGTAAACAAAAAAGCATTTGTATGTATAATAAACTGAGTATTTTATTATTTTTGTATATCGTCAATAATTATACAATTTGCACAATCAAAGTGTCATTATTTTCTCATAAACGATCATTTTGTTCAAACCAATAACTTACTTATAGAATACAAAATACATAGTACATCTGTTGCTTTTTTATATATAAAAAAAAGCACACGTTCTATTTATGCTGATTTTTCTACGCGTCTTCATTTTGGAGCACTGAGATTTGACATGACTGATCTCTCGAAATCTGTTGTACTTTATACGTACATCTCTACTCCGAAGGTCGTTCTCAGAAAAAAATGTTTTAAACCTTCATTCGTTGCGAGTGAAGGTCGTTCTAACAAAAACTGTACTTAACTGGTACCCACTGCGAGTCCAGGTGTTTTGTGGTCAGTAATTATCACCTCTTTTTCCTGTGCTGATCAACCCCTGTTGATTTTTCGTATAGACAGGCCCGCCGACAGAT
>NW_013673684.1:16341-20157 GCF_000517525.1 Limulus polyphemus
AAACATCTTTAGGCTATATCTTCATTTAATGATAAAAAACATAGTTTTTGGCTTTTCTTTGCATATAGACGCTTGACTGAAATAATAATTTGAGTGATAATTAATATGTATTTGTTACTTTATAGATTGAATAGATATTTGTTGTTACTTTATTAACGTTTTTACACTTATACTGTGAGGTAAAAACGGCTGCTGCTATGATTCTGTCTGGTTTATGAGCTCGTTGCTGCCCTAATTTAGGATCTTTTTAATAAATTCTTGAAAATGTTAAAATAAGAGAGAGAGAAAGGTGGCCCGGCGAGGATATTTGTCCCGGTGCCTGTGCTGGCTCTCGACGTTCCTGCGAATAGATTACCGTATCATGCAGCCATATGAATTAGCTGTTTGGATTTGAAAAAGCAAATAGCAGATTATTGATTAAATTTCCTGTTATGAAGTTTTGTCCAGACGAAAAGAATCATCCGGATTGTCGATATCCAGACTAAAGAGGGTTCACTGTATCTGTAAAAATGGTACGTATATGTAGACATGGAAAACGACATTTAGTTTAATCTATCTTGGTGTAGGTCAGTCCAAAAATAAGCCAGATTTTAGGGTCTTGCTGCAGTGTTGTAAATTACAAGTAGTAACAGTAACCTATTAATGATTTGTCGGTTTGTTAAATTTTACACAAAACTACACGATGACTGTTTACTTAGCCATACTTAATCTTGAAGTAATAGACTACGGAGAAGGTATAGTTTGTTGTTTGGTAGCCATGGGACGTGAAACATAGAATCTCAGCTCCACGGTTTGGCATGTTGACCAATGGACCACACTTTTGGTGAGAATAATTCTACAACTATATGTAATTATGAAATGTTTATATGTTAAGTGGGAGAAAAATGAACTAGACGATGTTAGATATATGTATCCTAAAATGTGCATTTTCTATATGTGACAAGAATATACATATTTCAAACATGTATAATATCTAATATCCATCTATCTTGTGATTAGAGTAATTCTCGATACATAAAAAGGTTGTCAAAGTAGAGGCATGTATTTTAAAAGGGAAGAATGCACAATGATGACGTTTGTCCTTGCCTGTAAATAATGTGTGTTATTAGTTTGATATAGCATAACATGTTTTTTTTTATTTTTTGCTTTGCTTTGTCCTATTACATACTGGGCTTTCTGCGCTGTACCCACCACAAATATTGAACCCTAATTCTTAGCATTATAAGCTCTCAAGTTTAACAATGAGCCATTGGACGCTTTATGCTTTTTTGCAATTCAGTTAATGATTTTTACCAGAATATGTATAAATGTCAGCTATTTTTGAAAGTATGATTGGTTTAATTTGTGTTACTTGTTGTATCAAGTTGGGTGATAGATTAAAATTTCTTGGGTGTTATATTGAAAAGTATGAACAACCCGAATAACTTTATTTGTGCAATTATAAAAAGTAAAGTAAAAAATCAATACAGATTTCTGTATTAAATTATCAAATCTATACAGACAGGATGTATCTAGTCTTGAGCTATTGAGGATTGAATACGTTATATATATAGTTTGGAGCCTTAACACATTGTAACAATCCATGTCGCCATGTCTGATCATGCTTTATGTGATGACTGGGCATCTTGACAATAACCCTGCAGTGTAGTTTCCATTGCAAAGGGCTCTATCGTAAGGCTGTTATTTTCAAAGCACATCACTTTTCCCTGCTTGCTTTCCATAACCCTTCTATTGTACGGTGATGATGTTTTTCCAGTCACTATTTCAATAGTTTTTTAGTACATAAATCCATAGGCGCTGCATTTGGCGAAATGTCCAGTATGTCTTTGTATCAAATAGCATAAATACTCATTTTATTCTTCAACTGCTTGAGGTATACGATTGTTGGACGAGAGCAATGACTGGACGCTTTATCCTGATGAACCCATAGCCTGTTGGCCTGATTTCTAGCTGGTGTTTCTACTTGATTATATTGTATACTGTTGCATGGGTCACGTTGATGCCTCTTGCCAATAAACTTTGTATTCATGGAATCTTACTGATTACAAGCAGTGGTTAAATTGTGATTTTGAAAGAGGTGGAACTCTTTTTTGTGATCCACTTTGCAGTAACAGAGTGAATCACAGTATGATCCAATGAGAAGACCAAGAATGCTAATATTTTGAATCCTCTAGAGGTAGAATACTGTTCCACTCCAGTTTAACCCCTAGCTACAATACTGCTCTTTGCTTACATGGCTGAGGTATAACTTGTTGCAGGTCTCTTTCTGGATGTTTCTGTTTCCCCAAATTGATCCATATTTCTGTGTTTTCCAATTCCATTAACTACAAGGAACATTCCCATCTTGGGAATTATAAATCCCCAGTATGAACAAGTCTTTATGATACGAGTGTATGAATATTTTACATTGAAAAGAGCTGTTACATACCTTTTCCGAAAGCGATCAGTTTTCAGTAGCATCACACTACATACGTAACGTGAAACAATGTCAAAATGTAGGTCTAATACATGCCGTTATACAATGACTTTACATCTGCTTTGGTTGTCACGTAAGTTGCTGATTTGCATATTCAAAAGATTGGAGTTAGAAATCTGTTCTGGTGCCTAGTCTGCTTACTGGTTTACTAGTACAGCAGATCTCAGTTGAAGGCCTGGCAAGCTGATCATGTATCAGGATAGAGACGCTGAAAATTCGGGTTTGCTAATGGAGTTTGTATGGTGATGTTGATGTCATGGCATTATGGAAAGTTCGTGTGGAAGTTAGGATTGTATACAACCCTTTGGTTTTTGTTTAGAATTATCCTGGTTATTATTGTGTGAAGTTTCTTGCTTACCATCCTGTAACAGAGGAGGCGACCAGTAAGTAGAAAGTCCTTTTGCATGTTTACACTTTCTGTTATACTATTATTAGTATCGTTCTTCTTTTGTGAACTAAATTTATTGTTTTATTGTGACTCTCAAATATTGTTTAGTCAAAATTATAGTTATTATGGAACACCAATCTAAGTCACTGGCATGATGTTCAAGGATTGAAATTAATCTGTTCATGTTTGTTTTCTTTTTTTGAAAAATTTCATAATTCACGTACAACTGGCAACTGGTAAAATATAAGCTTTCGCCAATTGTATTGAATGGGGATTCATTATAAAAAGAATCACGTAAAAGCTTGTTCATACGTTGAGAGTTGACATTGTCTTACGTGAAACCTATGGGTTAGTTACAGAAATGCTTAGGGGAAACATGAATGTCCCAAAACTCACGGTAAAATTTAAAATATCTAAAATAAATATACTGACAAAATCTTAGAATATATATTACTTGTATAATTGAAATTTTTTGATCATTCACACCATATCGGATATCTGTTAAGTACAAGGATTAACAGAAGACGTTGTTTATTTCAGTTAAACGAGTACTAAAGTTTTTGTCAAGCAAAACAGGATAAATATACACACTCTTTTTTCTTTATAATTTTATTTCACCTAAAAATCTTTATCTAAAAATCGTAGAATTTCAATACGTAATACAGATACAGAATAATCAGACAACCTCTTTATTATAATACATTCATTACTTGCATATACACTCTTGCACAATTTATGTATTAAATACTGAAAGCATTACAGCAAACAACAATAACAGCCTTTGCTGAGTAGAAACCTTGTCCGCCTCGGTTGATGATGTAAGGTTGGTGTCTTGGCAATAATTAGGCATTGAAATCACGTGACGTATACATATATATATATATATATATATATATATATATATATAGTAGCGAGTATCGTCGTTCGTTCGTTACGTACGGTAGGTTACGTA
>NW_013673684.1:20178-21375 GCF_000517525.1 Limulus polyphemus
CGTCCGTCCGGTTGTAGTGTAGTAGTTAAGGTTAGGGTTGGTTCGTTGGTACGAATAATTAGGTACTATAGTAATACACGTAGACGTATACATATATATATATATATATATATATATATATATATATAAGTGCAGATCTGTCGTCGTTTCCAGGAAGCAGATTTCAGATTAACAGTGTACCTTGAACCATAACCTTCTGTACCAGTGAGTGCAAAGGTTGATAGCGATCTCGTCTTTTGTTCATTGATTTCAGTAAAACTCATTAGTATCTATCTTATTAATCTACCGACATTTGAAACATATATACCAATTCACCAAATTATTGTTGTCGACCCCATGAAACTAGATTTTCATAACAGTGGCAGCCATGATGGGAAAAGCTTTATTATTATTGGTCATTGCTTTCGTCTACTCTGTGGGAGTGGCCAGACATGGTAAGTGACTGTACGATATATATTAATACAAAACAGTGAAAATCAACATATGATATTTTGTCTAAGCGTAAACGTGTTATTGTAAGCGCACGCTTGTTCTATTTTTCTTTTTGTTATTCAGTAAAATAACGCGTTTTAATCATATATATAATATAATATGAATTTTTCATCGTGTTAGTGTGTTTTATATACAGATTACAACTCACAAGATGTGCTCTACACAATACGTAAACAGTAAACACTCGCAAGGCACAAGTTGTATTCAGCACAACATGTAAACACTAATAGGTCACAATTTTTCTTCCTACACAGTATGCAGAACTAACACCAACAGGCGATAAGTTGTAGTCTATACGAAACGTAAACATTAGCAAGTCACAAATTGTATCCTTGTAAATACTATTTGGTCGTCAAGAAAATTATTGTCGCTTTTTTTTAGATGAAAAAACCCTAACAACCTATATATCAAAACAAAACATATATTAAATGACGGCTGGAGACAGCTTGAATGGGTAATGAAGAAAAACTTTAATATAAGTTTAACATAACAGCAAATGTACAACGTTTCGACAAGGTTTTGTCATCATTAAATGAAATAGTCCCCATTCTTATCGATGATGCTTTTCCATCTTACAATCAAGTTGTTAATGCCCTGATTAAAGAAATCACTTGGCTTTGAAGCAAAAAACATGTTGATGTCTTCTTTAACACCTTCCACTTTGCATATGTTTTCCCATAAAGATAGTGTTGCAGCGAACGTAAA
>NW_013673684.1:21599-24562 GCF_000517525.1 Limulus polyphemus
AAGGGGTTACAGCGAACGAAAAAAAAAAGGTGGTAATCTGATGGTGCCATATCTGGAGAATAAGGTGGGTGGGGCAGAACTTCCCAACCCAACTCCATAATCTTGTGTTGCGTCAAACGTGCCATATGTGGACGTGCATTGTCATAGAGAACACATTTCCGATTGACGAGTGAAGGGCGTTTCTAATGAAGGGCTTGATTTAAACGTTCCAGTTGCTGACTATAGATCTTTGCATTGACAGTTCACTGTGGATTGAGGAGTTCGAAATAAATTACTCCTTTGTTGTCCCACCAAGTGCAAAGCATCACTTTCTGCGGATGGAGTCCAGGTTTTGGGGTTGGAAGTAGATTTCGTCTAGGACTGAGCTATTGTTTTTGGCGTTTAATATTCGCATAGAGAATACATTTTTTCATCACCGGTGGTAATTCTGTCCAAAAATGGTTCACGCGCCAGAAGAGACGAAACAGCGTTCACACATTGGAAACTATGATCATCGGAGAGTGCGTGAGGCACCCAAACACCTTCTTTATGGAGTTTCCCATTTTCCTTAGATGTTTACGTGTTATCTGATGAGAGACATGCAATTTCAAGGCCATTTCGCGATTGTGTTGCCTTGGGTTAGACTCAACAAACGTTTTCAGAACATTAATACCATTTCCACCATGTCGTCCCCTGCCATCACAGTTTTAAGGCTACAGTCACCTGAACGAAATTCGCTGAACCATCGTTGATATTTATGAATGTTTAAAACGTTTCCATAAACTTCTTTGATATTTTTGTGGCTACAGAGGCATTGTTTCCCTTTTTTGTATTCAAACAGCATTACATGCGAATGTCTATCATTAATTTCTTGACGATCTAATAGTAGGTCATAAGTTGTATCCCATCTAACGCATAAGCACTAACAGGTCACAAGTTGTATCATACACAACATGCAAACACAAACAGGTCATATATTTTACCGTACACGACACGTAATCACTAACAGATCACGTCTTTTATCTTATACAGCATATAAGCACTAACAGGTCACAAGTTGTATCGTACACAACACGTAAACACTAGCAAGTAACATCTTTCATCCTGCACAACATGTAACTTATGAAAGATGATCCTTCAAATGATATAAACACTGAATGGTATATCTGCAAGGCTGGACACCATGGAAATTAGGAAAGATCTTTATTTTATACTACTTTAAAAATCATCCTTAACTAAAGTACGCAGCACATGATTATGAATACGTTTGAAAAATGGTCACATTTCACAGCAACACAATAGTTATAAATGAACAGCAGAGTTTGTTTAAACAGACATAAGTATTTAGTATAGGTGAACAGACCAAACCGATGGAAAGCATATAGAGCACAATTTGAGCTCCTGGCAGAAATAAATGGATGGACAGAGGAGCAGATGGCAGTATACCTGGCAATGAACTTGAAGGGACAACCACTGGAAATACTTGGACAGTTGTCAACAAACGACAGGCACAACTATAGAGCACTGGTAGCTGCTCTAGAAATCAGGTATGGAACCCAAAATCAGCCCGAAGTCTACAGGGCTAGGTTTAGAAAGAGAGTCTGTGCTAAAGGAGAAAGTCTGCAAGAGCTGGCACAGGATTTGGAAAGTATGCCACACAAATCCAACCAACTGCACCACCCAATATCCTCAAGTTGTTGCTGAGGGATCAGTTTGTAGAAGCCTAGGACAGTTCACAACTGATGATACAAGTAAAACAAGAACACCCCTCTACTATGCAGGATGCAATGCTCAGAGCTCTTGAATTCGAATCCTATGTTAAGTCCAGCACAGAGGTACCAAGGTTGGTACAGTCATCAGGATTCAAGGCTAGAAAAGGTCAGCTTTCAGAGAAGTTTGAGGGACTTTGCTGGCACTGTAACAAACCAAGGCACAAGAGAGAGCTCAATGCCGACAACTTCAACACAGGGAAGATGCCACGGCAGGAAAGGCTGCTACCCAGAAAGGTTGTTGGAACTGTGGAGAGCAAAAACATATGAGGAGCCAGTGTAAGAAGAATACTACCAATAAGTCAGCTTTGGGAAACCAGCAGTGGTTGGTGCTGAGGGACACCCATCAATCGCCACAGTGAAAGTCCCAACAGTTAGGTGTAAAATGCCAAGCACACCTATTGTTTACGTGACAGGAAAGCTGGATGGCCAAAAGTGCAACTTTGTCATACATTCTGCATCTCAGCAAACCCTTGTGAGTATCAAGGGGATGGATCACAAAGGAGTACCAGAATCTATACAGAAGCTTTGTGGTGTGACAGGACATTCTGCAAGGTTGTGGGGACCAGTGTGGGTAAATGAAGGACAGACATAAAGTATACTTGGCTGACAATAAAGACCCACGCATACTTGGGTTGGACTACTTACTACCGAGAAAATGTGTAGTTAATTTTGATAAAATGATGTTTGGGAACAACAATGGCCAAATTCTGGTAAGTGTTAAAAGAGAGGTTGGACTAACCAGGTGCCATCAAACTGAAGTCAAAGTGACTGAAGGAGTTGATGATGGTGACGTGGAACCAGGAATAGATATTAAAGCAGAATAGGAGAAAGACCAAGATTTGAAGCCAATAATTGATTTCCTGCAAGTAAGTGTTTTTCACCCTTCTTGGGAGAAGGTGTCTAGCTTAAGCCCTGTTACAAAACTGTTGGGCACAATGGGACCAGTTGAAGCTTGAAGATGGTATTCTTGTCTGAAGATGGGAAACTGCAGATGGGAAGGTGACGATTTGGCAAACGGTTATACCGAGAAAGTTACGGGAAGTTGTGCTGCGTCAATCCCATAATAGTTTAACAGGAGGACATATCGGAGTTAATAAGACATCGAGTCACCTACGACAGAGATTTTAATGGATAGATATGAAGCAAGATGTGGAAGAATGGTGCAGGACCTGCAGCACATGTTGTACTAAAAGGGGACCCAAGCATAAGGGA
>NW_013673684.1:24823-32030 GCF_000517525.1 Limulus polyphemus
CTGAGGCGTATGCAATACCAAATCAGGAAGCTACAACTGTAGCTTCAGCTATTAGTAATTTCTTCTTCAGGGTTAGTATGCCATATGAACTGCAGCTGTGTTTTAGTAATGCTGCAAGTTGTTTGGCATACGAAAGACTAAGACAACGCCACTTCATCCACTGTCTGATGGGATGGTAGAAATATACAATTGAACAGGAATTGGCAAAGTTTTGTAATAGCCGCCAAGATGACTGGGATGTCTTACTCCCTCCACTGTTGATGGCCTATAGAACAGCAGAGCATGAAGCCACTGGATACACTGATGCTTGATCGGGAACTTCGGTTGCCAGTGGATCTGATAACAGGACGCCCACCTTAAGAAGAGTTGCCTGAAAATGTGTGAGAGTTCGTGAAAGTGTTATCTGAAAGAATAGATGATATTCACCATCAAGCACGTTCAAACTTGAAAACGCCTGCTGATTACATGAAGCTTTGTACCAGGAGACAAGATGTGGTTGTATAATCCCAGCAAGACCAAAGGGAAGTCTCCTAAGTTGTCTTCTCCATGGGAAGGCCCATATGACAAAGTGGATCGTCTCTCAGACTTGACTTTCCGAATAAAATGTGGTAGGCGAGGTAAACCAAAGGTGGTGCATGCCAACAGGCTTTCGCGTTATCATGGTCCAGGACATTTCAGTTGGAACGAAGTGAACAACGGAACAAATGATGCTGCTGAAGACGTGTCACCTGAAAAAGCCACTGTCGAAGAAGAAACTCTACCCGGTTTTGAGATGGGAAACAGTGAAGACCTTGATGAAGTTACTGTGACTGTTACATTTTATAAATTTTGTGCATTGAAATACTAAGCCTCCTAGTAGTTCAGTGGTAAGTCCGCGGACTTATAACGCTGAAAATTAGGTTTCGATACTCGTCTTGGGCACAGCACAGATAGCCTATTGTGTAGCTTTGTTCTTAACTACAAACAAACAAAATATCACAACCAAAAATACAAAATGTTTCGTACTCGAAGCATGAGTGTTCCCCTAGTATTAAATGAAAGGAAATTGAATCTCTCTTAACATTTTATTGAAATTAAACAATTTGTTCTTAGTTAGGCATATTTCTGATCTTTTATGTTTTTTTAATACGCAAAGCTTAAAACAGTGCCAGTGACAAGTTTGGATGTATAATATTAAACCGGCAGTCTTACGCTTAGATTAGCGTGAAGTTATTCTGCACTTTGACTACAGTTTCACGTATGTTTTTATGTGTCATTATGTGGCTAAGTATTTAGCTTCATGGCTTATAACATTAAAATTCAGGATTCAAACCCCACAGAGGACACAACACAGATAGTCCATTGTACAACTTTACACTCAAACTTGGACACGTTAGAGAGAGACTCTATCAAGCAATTTGTATGTGTTTGAGACAGTTTAAACCTGAATGAGAAATAGCTATTCACATTACATCTGTTCATGAACATTTTTAGTTTTCCAAGGTCTGTGTATATTTTGTATTACTATTGGCTCAAATGCAAACTGTAGTCTTAACAGCTTATATTGTTTTAATTTGTTTAATTTGTTAATTTAATGGTTCTGTGTGCTGTGAAAAGACAATGACATGAAAGAACCCAGAACCGACCGTTACTCTTTGGACGACCGATGCGTTAGCGCTATCCAGCGACAGATCAATGAAGAAATGCATGCTAGTTTGGTGTACATGAATATGGCAGCTCATTTTGGCAGTAATTCTGTTGGTAGGAAAGGATTCAGCACATTCTTCAAGCACAGCTCTGATGAAGAACGAGAGCATGCACAAAAACTTATCGATTACATTAACAAACGAAGTGGGAAAGTTATTGCTTTGGACATAAAGGTATATTTTGAAATATTAGTTTTATATAGACAAAACGGAGTAAAATATTATAAAAACGTTTTAGTTTTTGTAACTTAAAAAATTAAAAATCGTTTTTTTTGTGATTTTATGTTATTTTTGTACAATGAATAAATTAGAAACTGAATCATTTGTCATGTATATTTAAGGGAACGCTTATCTATTGTACAAATTAATCAGTTATAGATTTACCAGACTAGCACATTTAAATATAATCTAAAACTATCTGCTAGATCCATAAATGGTCACTGTTAGATCATTTAGCTATTGCCAGTTTTAATTTAGCTTTTCAGTGTTTTGAAAATCTTCATTGGAAAATATACGCGTATTTATGTTAAGTGTTGGTATATCAATAACAAAAATGTGGGTCAATTACATGACAAGTCTTAGTTTGTTTTGTACATGTACACAATTCATTGGTTATTTCCTTTCATAACGATCAGAATAATGTCAGACATGCTGCTTGATAATGCTATTAATGATATTTTAGTAAACAACGGTAATAATGTATATGAATAAGTATTTTGATGTATAAGTCTAAGTTTACTTGTGTATATAGGAATACCATCCTCTCACGTTAATCTTGTGCTTGGACGTAACAAGATTTAGTGATTAAACATTATGAAGAACATTAGATTTCATTAATGTGGTATCCTGGCTTTTCCATTATAAAGAATAAATATTTCTTGAAAAAGAAAATATTATGCACTGATTTGCTTGATTTAGTAATTAATGCTTTTATTAACTTTCATGTATTGTAATCTCCATAGATGCCAAATAAAGACACTTGGGAGAATGGAATGGAAGCGCTGGAAGATGCTTTGAATATGGAGAAGCATGTTAACAACAAGCTGCACCATATTCATCACATGGCTGATAGATTATGTAATGATCCACACGTAAGTTAACACTAAGGGTTGGTAAAGAGCCAGTTAAGAACAAGCTGCACCATATTCATCACATGGCTGACAGATTATGCAATGATCCACACGTAAGTTAACACCAAGGGTTGGTAAAGAGCCATTTTACAAGGATGTCCACAGGAACATCGCCAGCTAAGCAAAATAAAAAAAAAAGTAAATAAAATAAAAAAAATCAGTTATAGATATTTAAAATATCCTCATCCAAGTAATAAAGATGCTTATTTTTATAGGGATCATAGTCCAGGATAGTTTTATCCGAGGAAAACGGTACACATATGTACTAGTAGAAAAATACGTTTAGTTTACTCTGTTTTGGTTTATGCCACTGAATCCTAAGAAACTATGTATAGTAATATCTAATAACGCCTCTGAAAGAAAGTTGGAGTCTTTTGTTCTATTGTCTTGTTGGTTAGATTTCAGAAAGCTTATTATAAATAAATATATTTTATTTATAATTGGTTGTAATAACCATCAATTAAACCAGTCTATTAAAAACTAAACAAAAACAGCTATAGGTTAAGACTAGACGGTGTGCTGTATAGATCATAAGAACATGACACTATAAAAATATTTACATCACATGACTCTTACGATATCCTCAAAAGTAAGACAATCCTGAGCATAACGCATCTTGGGGTGAAAACGTATTACGTTCTAAGGCCTTTTCAAGTGAAAAACAATTACTAAGCAGCAACAAGTTGTGGTAGTAGGAGTAGCCTGTTAACGAACTCATTTGTGTGATTAAATGAACGTCATGTTGTTAACTGTGTTCAAACACTTTCTGAAAACTAACAGGCCAGTACTTAATTCACTGATTAGTAATTATAATTTATGCGCTATTTTACTGGGTGAACAAGCAACCCTTGGTACTTTGCTTATTATACACGCTGAGTATTTTGAAAGAGGTATGAATATGTTATTATAAAAACAGTTTTGCTTATAAGTATATGGTGCTAATTCTTAATTTCTTTTCTCAGATGATGGACTTCATTGAAGGAGAGTTTCTCACTGAACAAGTGATCTCCATTAATGAACTGAAGACCTACACCAGTCAGCTTGGCGCTATGAATGATGGGATGGGAGAGTACCTGTTTGATCGTCAGTTGCTGGAAAAGAGCGACTAAGTAAGCGGCAAATAAACATAGTCCAATATTAGCTCATTAGTGACTAGTTCTTTAGTGTACCTTTTATAACATTTCTTGATATTCACTGTAATTTACCTTGTAGAACAAATAATCACTTTTACGAATTTTGATAGAATATTTGTTTGTAATTAAGCACAAAGCTACACAATATGCTATCTGTGCTCTGCCCACCACGGGTATTGAAACACGGATTCTAGCGTTATAAGTCCGCAGACATATCGCTGTGCCACTGAGAGGCGATAGAATATTTGATTTTTTTATCAGAAGTTTTAAGTGAATATTGAAAATATTTTGGTTTTGGAAAAGTTCAACGTGGTTTTGTTTCTCAATCTGTTTTTTGCATAGTATTATACACAAAAAGAATTTTTACGTTTTAGAGTGATTCAAACAGATGAAGTTCATTAATTTTAAAAACATATTATCTTATTAGGTTGTGTAGTTAAATAAACTCAAAGTTTTATTTCAATACATATTTTTCGTTGTATCTTGTCCTCGCCATAGATAGATAAAGTTACTATCCATTCTATACAGGCTATATTTTTTACATGAAAAGGTTAAATGTATTGCATTCAAACCAGCTAGATATTAATAACCTCCAACTGTTTATAGTAATTCATATTTCATCTCGTCATCAAACTTATAGATGTAAGCAAGAAAGAGCATGAATATTCAACACTATATACACATTTCCTAATCTTGGTATGATGCTGGTTTTATATACCCTTTAAAAGAGGAGAAAATATTAAACTATCCTTTTTATGTTAAGAAATTAAACTTTTGTTAGTTTAAGAGGGAAATGTGAAAAGTGACTTAAAATTAGGCTAATATGAACAATGCTTTGCAATTATAGTTACATACAAAAAAGGCTGTAACTGAAAGTGTTGTATCTCATCCAGTCCATTGAGCTCTGATAATGAGCAAGACCTCGTGGGCAATTGCACACAATATATAAATTGTGGTTGAAGTGTTACGATACGCCTTTCTAATTGGAAATCAACTTGTATTTCTATACAAGGAAATTCAAGGTTTTGTAAAACAAATAAAAAAACACACACATTTTATTTTCCGCCGTTTATCGGCAGATTAAGATATAATTTTATTAGTTGGAATTATAAATTCATGTGATGCATTTGTGTCCAATATTTCAAACACTACTAATGGATCATTAAGGAAAATAAAACTTTTATTTAATATATTAACTGAAGGTGAAACCAAAGGGATTTTACACGTACAATTTTGAAGAATGTGTTTATATATGTTGTGATAACTTCGTCACGAGCTTCTATAGCTTGTTTTAACATATTATTTTGTATACCTACACATTTTCATTCTTATTGTAAAACATGACGTTTATTTGTGACACTAGACAAATAGATATATACCTCAGTACAGGTGAGATGAGTGAAAAAACAAAACAAACACAGGATAGTAGTACTATTTAGATGCTGAGACTCTTGTGTCGGAAGAGAACTTACCACTATATATATTTTTACAAACTGTACTTGTTACCCGTGTCATTTGGTCATCCTTTAAGTAAAAATAAGGGGATAAATCTACCATGTATGCCTAAGCCTCTACACGACCGTTGTCACTAGAAAATATATTAGTACTAAGATAATGAATTTTCGAACGGCATTTTCCACAGGAGAGTAAGAACAACAAAAGAGAATGACTCTTGAAAATGTTTGATTAGCGCGGGAATAAGGTCGCAACATTCTGTAGGCATTAAATGTTTGATACAGCACGAGTGCTTGATGTGCTTATGTTTGAAAAAAGAAAAGAAAAGAAAACTTAAAGAGTGAGAGCGCCAGGTACTACGTATAAACAAATGATAACGAAAAAATATCCTGTGTTAGGGTAGCGTTCAGCTTGAGAAACATTATGTCACACAGAGATAAATTTTACTAAACTTAAGACCAAATTTCTCTAAAGGCCAGAAATAAAAATATATCCTTAACAGATTAATGAACTTTCAGTGCTCCCGAAATGACTATTCATCAGGAGAAACGGATCTCTAGATTTTGAAATTCTGTGTCAGAAGAAGACTTGATAATGTTAACTGTTTATTCTTCATGTTGATTTATGATATCAACATACTTGCGTACTTAGGCTCCATGTTTTATTATATTTAAACGTTAACGTAAGTAGACTTCACTTAAGTTTATTATATTGACACGTCACCAGACTTATTCTTCATGTGTATTTATTACCTCAATATGTTCATATATATATTTATACACAAACAAATGTATACAATTAATTTTCACGACAATTTATAGTATCAACACGTTTATATAATAAATCTACAAGTCAGGCCCGTATGTAAAATGTTTGAAAGGGTTTTCTAATTTGTGAGATCAAAAGCCAACTCATATTGTGCGAAGTGCAATCAATATGCAAAGCATGCTAATTTTACGGGGGTCTGGGGGCACGCCCCCAGAAAATTTGTAAAAAATTGGTGCTATGAGATTAAATATGGAAGCAATTTTTGCACGAAATATAACTTAAACAATTACATATCTATTCACATAAAATACACAAACATCCAAAACGTTAAAAACCATAAGCAGCTGTGCTATGACTATATAAGCATAATTGTGTTACACCACAAAAGGCCCGGCATGGCCAGGTGGTTAGGGCGCTCGACTCGCAATCCGAGGGTCGTGGGTTCGAATCCCCGTCCCACCAAACATGCTCGCTCTTTCAGCCATGGGGGCGTTATAATGTGACGGTCAATCCCACTATTCGTTGGTAAAAGAGTAGCCCAAGAGTTGGCGGTGGGTGGTGATGACTAGCTGCCTTCCCTCTAGTCTTACACAGCTAAATTAGGGACGGCTAGCGCAGAAAGCCCTCGTGTAGCTTTGCGCGAAATTCAAAAACAAACAAACAATACACCACAAAAATAGGGGATTCAGCCGAACACTCTCAAACTCCCCTGCGTAAGTGCACGCAAGTGCATAGTAATATAAACACAATCGTTTTATTATACCGATACGTTTACACATTCAATCTACAGTCCTTTTATTATATCGACATGTTAATATATTCAATATTCATACATTTTTATTATATTGTTACGTCTCTCGTCGTCAGTTAATTTTCTGTAAATTTCTTTCCGATGAAACTTTAGCGATACAAGTCCTTTTTTAAATAAAACTGGATTATTATTTCTGAATACAACTCTGCAATACACTTAATTTCTACAGTTACGCTATAAAAAACGCTATAATTCACAACGAACGTCTCACGTGCTCGACTCAAC
>NW_013673685.1:0-6468 GCF_000517525.1 Limulus polyphemus
CCAATTAAACAAAAAAACAATTCTATGAGGATAGGAAACATTTGTAATGGGTTTTCTCCCAAAACAATGTCTCAGAAATATATATAGAAATAGTAAAATTATATAACTTATTTTGAAGCAAGATCTAGATAACACATTTCAAAATACTGTTTTACAAGTAGAATACTATCTGATGCAAGTAAACAGAGATATAAACTAGCATAGTGCACAAATCACAGAGGCAAAATTTTTCACGAAACACACAAGAATGATACTATACTATATATATAGCTGCCTACTTGCAAGACTGAACACCATTTGTTGTTTACAATGAACAAGAACTGGTCTATAACATAACACCTTTGGTTGGTTAGTACTCACATGAGTGTCCAACAACATGATGCATTTTACATGGTTGAAATCATGTTCACACACACAGACTTGAATAATGTTGCGTGTGATGCACAGTAAAGCACTCAAATTTATAAATGAGACTCTCATGCATGAAGAGCCACAAATTTTAAAATAAAACAGCACACAGTGTTGGAGTTCTTTAAGGAAAGGAAGTAAGGTAAGTATGATCAAGTAAAAGTAGTAAATTGATAATACATTTTACCCAATAGTTTGATTTTTTAAGGAAAGGAAGTAAGGTAAGTATGATCAAGTAAAAGTAGTAAATTGATAATACATTTTACCCAATAGTTTGGTTCTTTAAGGAAAGGAAGTAAGGTAAGTATGATCAAGTAAAAGTAGTAAACTGATAATACATTTTACCCAATAGTGTGATCCATATACATACATTAGATGTATATGTATTATACTACGTGTAATTTTTTAGGCTATGTCTCTGTCTACAGGTATGAGAGTGAGGAAAGTAGCAAGGAAATACATGCGATTAGTTGAGAAATATGACATCTTAAGTGTACTTAAATTGCTTTTTGTTAACCATTTGATGTTGATTTCTGTTTGAGCATCTGTCAAACAAAAATTAACATCACAAGGAAGGAATGGATTAAAAACAGCAAATCCAAACCTGTGATGAAAGACATTTTGATTAATAAAACAGGCCCAAACAACACAAAAACTACATTAAAGACTGCATACATTAAAAGGAACTCCAGAGTACAGGCTATAATGTAGGATATAAAAAGTGCCCTGGGTTTTGGAAGCGACTGCAGAAGTAGGATTTACATTGTGGTAAGGATAAACCATCTACCAGTCTTAACCTCTGTTTGTTAGTCTCACATGTTGAAGAAAACAAAATTACCAAAAAATAGTAACAATAATCAAATAAAGTATTCAAAAAATATAAGTTAGGTGAGGAAGATGTGGGTGTGCAACCCCACAACATCTACATCTATATCACCCTTCTCTGCCTGCAGACGGTTGTGGGAAGGTGACTGCTCACCAAAGTAATAAATTAGGTAGGATGTGGTAGGAATTTATAATCAAATAATTCAATAAAAGTGGGATTCTATGGGGGGGGAAGACAGATTTTATTTTTCCGAATAACAGAAAACGTTTATGAAAGTATAATGGTACCCATCTCAATGGGCAGGCAACTAATTATCAAGATAAAATATACCACTCTCTATCTCTATGGCTGATTAAACATAACAAAATCACACTTACAGCCTCAAGCTCTTCTTCTAACATTTTTTCATAAGGGTGTTTCTCTAAATAAGCAAGATGCTGGGCTTGGTTCAGAACAGAAGAATGTGGCTGCTTCGGTTTCTTGCTGCCAGGTGCAACTCCAATCTGTTGTGGTGTAGGGTTGTGTACAGCATCATGGTGAAACATGATTAACATTTCCTGTTTAATGAGTTCTTCAGCCTTCTGAAGAGCTGTGAGAGGAGGATCTGAATTTAATGGCCGCAAGATGGAGGAGTTCACTTCAACAGGCCTGGGTAAATTTCGTTGAACAGACTGGGACTGACGTTTTCTTTCAGCATCCACTAAAGTACCAAAGAAATAACTTAAATCAAAATTCATTTCCAAATGTAATATTTATATCTGCATCCTAATACATTGTTCTTCTGAGCATTGTATTAATCCCAAAGTGAATGAATTTTATGGTGTATGTATGAATCAGTACTGAGTTGCATTTCACTAGAAACAAATGAGAATGAAATGGTCTTTATTAACTTGCAAAATGTTTTACAGCAATGCAATTTTTCACTTTCAAAAGATCCAAAAATTGTTTGTTTTTTTTTATTATGAGCTTGTTGACCTCCATCATTAAATTCATCTATTCACCCACTTATTTCAATTTCCAAAAAGAACTGAATTTAGGCACAAGCAGGGCAAACAAGTCTTTCAAATACATCAGTTCATTCTGGAAACAACTGCACAAATTTTATTTATTTACTATAGGATAAACAAATTTCTCTCAAATTGGAGAAAACAGTCTATAAAATCCTTACCAGGGTGATGTTGATTGTACACAATTTTAACTTACACTTTAATGTTTGCTTGTGTAATTGATTGTGATCACCCAAAAAGCTTTCTTTTGATCAACTTGTGCTCATTTCACCTTGAAGAAACTACAAGTCCATTTTAAAATGTACTCAAATACATTTATGAAGATTTCTCAAACACACACAATGAAATAAATTTAATAACCTAAGATATTCAAGGTATCTCTACATCAATGTAGAAATTATCCCAATGATTGGAAATATTGTCATTCAGGACATAGAATGGTTAACGCCATCACATAGTTTTTAACTTACTCTGGGCTTGTCTTTCCGCTTCTTTCTTGGCATCAATATCGGACTGGTCTTCTATGTAGCCACGTTCATCCATTCCATCCTCTTGCCACTGTTGTTGCTCATCCTCCGGTACAACAATTTCATAATCATTTCTAGGAGTTGGAAGGGTTGATAAAGCTTTCCTCAGTTGATCTTTGCTTTCCTTCTATGAAATCAAAGGACATGTTTTTTTACTACAAATAATAAAATCTAATAAAATGGCCATAATAGAGACTAGGTAGAATCCACTAAGTCATGATTTCATTCATTATTTGCAAAATGGGGAAATTTTGTATTAGTAAAACATACAATATTTTCTGAAATTTTCTTACCAAGATCTAGTTGATTTTGTCATTTTTAAATAAATATTTAAGAGAATATTGACAATGTTTTCTGCAATATGGTATGAATCTTTGAATTCCTTGCTTAAAAACTATACACACAGTTGTCATCAACCTGTTAATACAGTGTACACATCTCCAAAAATAGATATAAGAGCCAAATCAAGTAATTTTAATACATATGGTGTGAATGCCTTTTACAAGCTGGCAAAGAATGATTATGATTATACTTGTCATAAGAAATTAGTATTAGGCCTATTGAATTGTTTAAACACTACATTCATTATCTAATCCCTTCAGGATTTTGAAGATTTAGAAGAGTGTATAATAATAGCATTCCAACCATTGATGCATTTTGCTCAATCCAGAGCTCTTCATGCCAGCTGGGATACAACAGGTACAGAAGTGGTTGGAACACTATTTATTCTAATCTCACTAATGGAATAGATAAAGAATGTAGTTAAAAATATAATAATTAATGTCTCATGACAAGTATAATTAGAATCATGCTTTGCCAGCATATAAAAGATGTTCATTCACGCCATAACAGTTTTTGTTGTGACAAATGATATGTATAAATAGCATTCTGACTACTACTGTACTTATTGTATCTCAATCAATCTGAATAGCTTAGGATTGAACAGAAATGTGTCATCAGCAATGGATATGATTAATATAGTGTGGTTAGAATACTATTAGTATATATTGATCTAATTCTTGAAAATCCATAAGTGATTAAATAAAGAATTTAGTGTTTAAAACTATAATTGTTCTAATACTAATGTGTTATGACAAGTATAATTATAGTTTTTAATAATGTTTGATACTACCACTTCAGATATGGCCTAGTTTTTCTTTACTTTTCACTTAAACAACAATAACTTCTGCTCCAAAGCTTCAACTTACAGCAGGCCCTGGAAAGCTAACATGCTCATTTCAAAAGCATGTGTTTGAATAATAAAGTCAAAAAGGGTAATAGCAAACTTAAAAGACCACTACAACAGTGTTAATACTTGGATAGCTAGTTTTTAACATATTTAGGATCTATGAATATATATACGTTTTTTTATATTTTTAGCCATCTTTGAGAGAAAGACAAAATATTATTATATCCATAAACTCTCCACTCAGCCAGCTGAGCTCATGTACTAATGTTATTATGTTTAAATTTTACAAAAAACATTCCTTTCTTTGAAACTTTACTTTTGCCTAAGAAAATATTAACATACCTGATACTGTTTAGCAGACTGTGCATCATCAAAACCTAAACTATCTTCAGGATTTATACTGAGTTTATCACGGAGAGGAGTTCCACTTGGTGTCTGTGATTGTCCATGAGTTGCGGTACCTGGGGTTGCACTACTAAATGGCGTATTTCCTGTTAAACAAAGCAGTTGTCACTATGTCTATTAATTTTAATTGCACATTTCTTTCTTATCTTATTTTTCCTTAAAACATTTTAGAAAAATTAGTTCATGTTATTTCCGTTTCCCAAATAACACAGAATGACAGATGAATGGAATCTTTATGTTCCAATTTCTTATTTTCAATTAAAAGTTGAAAAAAGCCCAGGAAAACATAAAATAAATTTTCAGCCAATCACTACGATAAATAAGTTAACAAACTTTAATATTAGATGCAAGGTAAATGAATAGAAAAAAATATATATTCACTCATTTATTAATAGGCACAATGAAAGCAAAACAAAAAATGACCCTACTGATTATCTACTAATTCAAAAATGTAAAATAAATTATTAAATAGACCTCAAAGAAACAAGAAAAAATTATACTTCTTTGTGATAGAAGTCTCGTTAACAAGAAAGTTGAAATATCCAATTTACAACACTCTCTACTGTAGGTTTAGCAGAAATGATGAAACTATTACATAGCAACTAAAGAACTGGAATACAAACACATGACTGTCCAACTTGAATATTAGGTCCCATAGTTTTAAATTAATACAATTTTTTTTTGTAGATTTTCAGTTTAACATGCAGTTTTTCCAATTTCAAACAATGTTTGTGAATATAGTTAAAGTTCTGGAGGTATTCCATATAGTTTTTAAATAAAAAAGTAAAATACGCAGATAATTATGAGATATAAAAAGAATTAAATAAATGGAGTTCACATTTCAATAGTTAACTTGGATTCATCCTGATGCATGGTTAACTTCAGAGAAACATTGATGTTGTTTGTTTAGTTTTTTTATATCCATTCTACTTGGACCCAACAAACCGATGGGAATAAAACCTCGGAATAACTGGCACGACTCTCTCTCTCTGCCCCCAGATCAATCAGACTCTGATAGCCCTAGAACTAATTTCCAAAATCCGAAGATCTGCAGAAGACAGAAACTCGACAGGTTGGGTGGATAATGGTGGTGAAGATGTGAACTGAATGACTATTCCTGACTCAAGGACCTGCAGTGCCCATGGATCCCTGGTTAAGGTTTACCACACATCCAGAAATTCTTGGAACCAAGCCCCCATAGAACCCAAAGGCATACAATAGTCACCGACGCTGCTTGCAGTGTTCTGACTTTGCAGTGGAACTATTGATTATGGACAGAATCTATTCAGGGTACCAATGGACTGAGGGGCTTATGTTGGGGGTCAGGACCCTCGAATAGGAGCAGAACTATGACCCATTCTAAGGGCTGAACATAGGGATGAATGTAGAAGCCGACAATCAAACCAATGTGCAGCAAACAATGGTTCCAGCTCATCATCAATTTACTTGGTGATCCTGAAAGTCTTCCAACAAAGTTTAGAGGGATAATAAATAAACCACCACTGTATATAGGGTGAGACAAATCCTAGAATGTTGTTTGTTTTAGGAAAACAACACGTTGGACAATCTACTGTGTCCACCACAGTGAATCGAATGTTGGAGATGCAAGTCCTTAGACTTACTGCTGTCCCACCAGGGGAAATTGATCTATTCAGATTAACTACAAACTCTGCTCTACAACCCCAAATTTCCAGAAGCAGTTGTATTCTTTGAGAGTCGGAATATGCTTTCACCTGGCTGTGGTAGGCTAAATCATGTGGTTCCGACAACAGTGGTGGACAAAGTATAGCTGTCCCTTCACATAACTGAGCAGTAAACCTTAGGGAAAACTAGGTATTCACTCCCAGACCTTTCAGCCATCAAGTAAGGTGCAGGCTCAAAAGCAACTGAGGAAAGATCCAAAACATCATACATTTGACAGACTAACTGAAGAAATAGAACTTGAGGCAACTTATCCCAAAGTGAACTCCTGAAAAGCCAACAGAATGAAAGAAGGCACAGGAAAAAGTTGAATCTAAATTCTCTCCAGAATGTCCAGGATCGTCCTCAACTGCAGCCTCAGAGCCCCCTGGAGGAACACCACTGAACCAAATATATATTTCCATC
>NW_013673685.1:6936-10480 GCF_000517525.1 Limulus polyphemus
AAATAAACTAAGTAAGGTGAAGAATGCTCAAAGCGTTTCCAAGGATCATAGCACAGAGAAACCTGCTAGTGAATGCTTTATTAAGAAAAAGTGATAACATTATCTGAATGAGGTGCCAGGATAGAGGGTGCATTGACATAGGTGGAGAGTGTAATGGGACAATATTGCCAAGGGCAACTGAATGGGGTATCAAAGACTGGAGCAAGCGAGAAAAAAATCAGACCAATGCTTAGATGGGCAAAGGAAGAAACCCTGGCAGCCGAGTAATAGCTGTTGTGTGAGAAGAGGTAATTATATTTTGGAATTCTGATTTCCATTAGTCCTAGTACTAACTAATCATGAGTTTGCTAGCCTGCGTACTTACTAAATCATGGTTTTCACTAGTATTTGTACTTACTAAATCATGATTTCTACTAGTCTTAGTAGTAACTAATCACGAGTTTGCTAACCTGCGTACTTACTAAATCATGGTTTTCACTAGTATTTGTACTTACTAAATCATGATTTCTACTAGTCTTAGTAGTAACTAAATCATGAGTTTGCTAGCCTGTGTACTTACTAAATCATGGTTTTCACTAGTATTTGTACTTACTAAATCATGATTTTTATTAATCCTTGTATTAACTAAATCATGATTTCTACTAATCATAGTATTAACTAAATCATGAGTTGGCTAGCCTGTGTACTTACCAAATCATGATTTCTATTAGTCTTAGTAGTAACTAAATCATGACTTTGCTAGCCTGTGTACTTACTAAATCATGGTTTTCACTAGTATTTGTACTTACTAAATATTGATTTATACTAATCCAACATTAACTAAATCATGAGTTTGCTAGCCTGTGTACTTACTAAATCAAGGTTTTCACTAGTATTTGCACTTACTAAATCATGATTTATACTAGTCTTAGTAGTAACTAAATCATGAGCTTGCTAGCCTGTGTACTTACTAAATCATGATTTTTACTAATCCTAGTATTAACTTAATCATGAGTTTGCTAGCCTGTGTACTTACTAGGTCATGATTTATACTAGTCTTAGTGGTAACTAAATCATGAGCTTGCTAGCCTGTGTACTTACTAAATCATGGTTTTTGCTAGTCTTTGTACTTACTAAATTGTGATTTTCACTATTCCTAGTAGTAACTAATCATGATGTTCACTAGTTTTTGTACTTACTAATTCATGGTCTTAACTTGTCTTTATTCTTACTAAATAATGGTATTAGTTAATCCAAGCAGCTATCAAAATTATACATCTATTCAAAAAAATAAAAATTTAAAATGCATGACTGAAAATAACTAACAAATGTTCAGATATTTATTTTATCTTCACAAATTAAAAGAAAATATTAAGTTTTCATATTACATTCTGGCCTTTTTTTTTTTCTTTACAATAACAATAGCTAACCTGCAGCTGTTGAACCTTTCCCTGGAGTTCTGAAAGGAGAAGAATATAAAGTGTTCGGTGTTTGGGCTTGTTGAGTCTTGGGAGTTGCTCCACTAAAATCAGAATCATGCAAAGGGGTATTCAGCCCACCCTTCAGTGGAGTGTCAACATTTGTCAATGCCATAATGTTCTGGGCTTCCTAAAGGGATATGATTAAATTGTTTGCTACAACAAAACTATGCTGAATATTACATTTACTTTTGTCTGAAAGTGATTTTAAATTTTATTTTCTAGTGTGAAAAAAAAAAACATTATAAAGCAACCAGTGGAAACAATCCAACAATAATTGTATTTAAAATAAAAACAAGAAATCAGCAGATCACCAAGTAATCATAACTTAGACATAACATATGAATCTTAGAAGAAAAAAAAAGCCTTAACCTATTCCATACTGAACATCAAGTGATTTAATCTGGAACAAAAATCTCAACTCTGATGAACAAACTACAGGAAAATAGTCCATTAATATTTTAAGACCAAGTTAGACCATTATGAAATGAGTCATTGAGTTAAATTTATAAGACTAACTTTCCAAAAATAAAAGATAAGTTAGATGCAGCCCAGCAAGTTAAGTGTGTGTGAATGCTTTCTGATAGCATTGACGATAATGTCTGTAAAAACAAAATGTTATATAAACCCTTTTTTTACCCTACCTGTAGAATAGATTCCCTGCTTGAGGCTGGGGTTCGTGGTGTTCGCACACTTGTTATCCCAGGAGTAATATCATAGTCAGATAATAAAGTGTCTGAAGCTTTGTTTGCTCCTTCATCGATGATTTCTCTGGCTATTTCATTAGCTTTTCCAACTTTTACAACCTACATAGCAAACAGATGAAATTACACCACATACAAAAAGATTAAGAAGAAATGATAAATTAAAACAATAAATTAAGACAGCTTCGAGTACTTCCTGGGTTCAGAGCATCACAACTATTGTGTTAACAATTTCAACTAATTGTTGTTTTTGTTCTTTTTTTTGCATTTGTTTATAAAAGATCAACAATAAACTTTACTAAAAATGATAGTCTACAAACATCCTATTCCAATTTTGCAAAAACAAATTATAGTTTTGAGAAGACAGCTTTCATTACAGGTTTAAGGTAAGGAAAAAAAACTTCATTAGAAAAAATGCTTAAAATACACTATATAGTTTAAATCTCATTTCTAAGCTGTAAAAAATGATTACGTATACTTTAGACTAATCGTGTATTTGCCTTACCTGCTCTAGTTCCATGTCAGATATCTGTGGATCTGGTAGAATTAACTTGCTCCGTTTTTTCACTGGTTCCATGTTTCCAGAAAACATTGCTGTAGGTACATCATTCTCTTTACGTTGTTTCTGCCGCTGTCTATCTTTTTTTCTTTCTCTCTTTTAAAAGATTAATTTACTTTAGAATCAAATGTAATTTTATAACCAGCATTCACACTCAAATAATTTAAACAAAATCCAGCCAGAAACAAAATTTCCTAATCTAAAACATTCAATCAAGTTCATAAATCATGGAAGTAGTGGTCATGGAAACCCAGCTTTAACAAAAACTTGATAATGCAACAACAAGTCAAACATGAATCATACCAATCCACATAATAATCTTACCAAAATTAAAAAAATAAATATATGTAAAGAAAAATACTTCACCATCATCTACTATCACCCTAAGCACTATTGATTTAATTTAGAAACTGATTTTATAGTACATTATAGACCTTACAAGGATGTTTATTTACCAGCTGAGGGTACCCATTAAAGAAGCAAAAACTGTATAAAGGACAATGTTAGGTAATCTTCCCCTTCCTTTTTTTTTCTTATTAAATTCCTAATGACCTCAGTAGGTGCTAATTGCATAATGTGTTTTGGGAAAGGTAACATTTGACTCATTTAACTGATTAAGTACTTATCTCTTTAAGTTGATAGCTGAAAGTCTATAAAAAAAGTGGAAATGTGTCCTGTGGCATAGCTACCATGTATCATAATTGTTTTTAAGATATATAATATCTATTTCATGTATAAACATAAAATATAAAAGTAATGTCTTCCCATTCACTCATTGAAATTTTATTTCAATATATCACTGGTTATAACAACTTGTCTCCCAG
>NW_013673685.1:11480-21908 GCF_000517525.1 Limulus polyphemus
TGGAAGTGTGTCTTGTGGCATAGCTACCATGTATGCTTGTATGCTCAAGCATCCACATTATTTTCATAATTGTTTTTAAGATATATAATATCTATTTCATGTATAAACATAAAATATAAAAGTAATGTCTTCCCATTCACTCATTGAAATTTTATTTCAATATATCACTGGTTATAACAACTTGTCTCCCAGGGCCCCGCATGTATGCATTCACATACCTTTGATGCTGGCTACGCCACAGGTGTCCTATTTCAGGGTCATTTTATCCTCTTTTTTTTTTTTTTTGTTACACTGTCAAACAGTTTCCAATTACCATACCAAAAATTACAGTAACAGAACCAGCCAACACTGGGTGATGGATGCTAACACACACACACACACATAATGGGTCTACTTTATAATAAGATGTTACACAATATTAAAAAATAGTGGAGGGTTTAAACATAGCAACAAAAATTGTTTAAGTGCAAATTGATATTCAGAAGATGAAGGTAATGATGGCATCATGATGAAGAGGAAGTAAGTCGGACATCAAACTGAACAGACCACAGTGTCAGAAGACAAAGTAAACTGTACAGTTCACTCCACAAGATGTCTTATGAAGAAAATCTGTAATCCATTAAGCAGAAAGGACCCCACAAAGAATTGAAAAAAGGCCCCACTAACTAAACTGAATGAGCAATTAACAAAATGACCTAAAAGAAAGGTAAAACTGGACCAGTTGAAAGATGGGGGTTGGTACACCGAGATGAAGAAAGGAGCAAAGGAGAAGCTGTTGAGCCAAGAACCTGCCCTTGGCCAGGCAACTCAATAGATAATAATAAAAACAATAACACTCTATCCAATACTGTACAGTATAAAACAATTCATAATTTAAGTTATACACACACACACACACACACTATATATATATATCACTTCTGACACTTTTTATTATTTCAAAGCTTCTCCACTGCTTATATATTCAAGTAAAAATTAAATCTTGAACTTTTCCCCCATATGTCAAATAAAAAGAAATTAACCTACTGCTTCATTTCATGGCATCAACAATGCATTTTCAGAATGTTGGAGGTATTCAACCTAACCACAACATAAAAATTGAATGTCAAGGAAAATGAAAAAGTCAAACAGGTGTTATTGTCTATTTTATACTTGACTTTATATTTTCCTAAAAACAAATTCTGGAGACACATACTGTATCTAAACAATGCTAATTCATAGAAATTACTGTTCACCTCTTCTTTTTCACTTCTTAGTTCTCCATCTAGATGTTGAGACCTCAGTCTCCTATAGTCATGTTCAGCTGGGTCATAGGATTCTTCAGATGTATCATACAGACCTGCTGCTGGTTTCTTTTCAAATGGAATTTCTGCATTGTAATCTACTCCTTTTTTCTTCTTCTTGCGAGGTGGAAGTTCTATGCCAGCCATTTTTAACTCCCTTCGCTTCTGAAGTGCAGCAAGTCTCCGTGCCTCTTCTAACTGTTTCTCTCTTGCTTTTCGCTTGGCTTTCTTGCCTTGGGTATTAGCCAATCGAGCTCGAGCTTCAGACAGCATTTCCAACTCTTAAAAACCATGAATAACAGTAATATTAACCTAAATATATCTTAAATGAAAATATGTTTAGTTTGTTATCTTAAAACTACAATTTTTCTTTCACTAAATTATAATCTCAGAAATAAAAACATTAAGTGGAAAAATGAAGCTCAAAACCTTTTTTGGATTACAAAATATCTTGATGAATGCAGTATCTTTAAGATAAAATGACTACCATAAGAAGCTTAATGCTATGGCTGGGATTTCATAAATTTTAGGTTTTAAGTAAACAATAATTGTTTCTTGTACATATAGAAATGTGACAAATATTACTTTATATTTTTCTCTTTCAACACAAAAGTTGTAACTTTGAATTTTATCTTCTGAGTAGAGTGGTGAGATTATAAAGTGAATAATTAGTTAACAAGTCAGTGGTTTACAATAAAATAAAAAATTACTAATCAACAGGTTAAAGTGATCCAATGAAATCTAGTTTTTTTATCTGAATATGATCTATTATATCCAAAAGCTCCAATATAAACAAGAAGTCAAGAGTGTATAGATATAATTTTTGCACTAAGTATACATATTGCTGTTATTCCATTATTGGTGTATGTATGTGTGTGTGTGTGTGTGTGTGTGCATGTGTATGTATATAATCAGAAATTAATATTTAAGTGTTCACTAGTTGTGCAGAAATACTTGTTACTCTTTCCAAAGGTAAAGAAAGTCAAAACCATACTACTTGTATTAATAGGACACGTAACTATTATAATGTATAATTTGTTTGGACATTAAGTAACATTAAACTCTTAATCAAAGTTTCATCATGCTAGCCTCCTATCTGATTACTTCATCAGGTAGTCTCCTTCATCCATGCCACTTCATGCAGAATCCTTCTAATTGCTCCTTACTAGCCCGCTCAACCATGGTTCCATCAGTTGCTTTGGCTGCAGGTGATTCCTCCCATCACCCTTGCCTTACTTCCAGACCTATTACATCAACCGCAGTCATTGGTTCTACATCGCGCACCTCCCGTTCTCCGTCTTCACACCTGGCTTTTGTCCGGTCCCTGGCGAGGAGTTCCAGATTCTCTTGCCAGGTAACTTCTCATTTAGCCCATTCTGTTCATTCTTCTTCCTTGGAATTTTTACGGATGGAAGTGGAGTGTTTTTCACACCTGGGCCTTGGCTCGGGATTTCCCAGCTTCTTGGCCTACAGTTGCTGGTGTCGCCAAATTCCATACCAGGCTCTTTGAGAGGGGTTCGTCAGTTTCCTCAATTTCAGGTTTTGGGGCAACCTTATCCCATTCTTTCTGTTTTTCCTATTTCCACAGGGTCTTTTCCTCCCCAGTCATTTCCATGTTGATCTATTCTTTCTGGCCGCTGAGACGTCTGTCACTTCCAGACTGAGACATTAAGGTGTGATGGAAACTTGATCTAGCAGTTGCCTGGTTATGATCCATTCCGACAATTCTTCAGTGGTAGCTTATATCAGTCACCAAGGTGGCACCCGGTTGAGATCCTTGTGTTTTTACACATTAGATCTTCTCTATTGGGCCCACTCCCATCACAATCGTTTGATGTCATGTCATATTCCGGGTGCATTGAATCTGGTGGTGAATCGTCTTTCCCACCCGGATTGGGTTTATCCCATGGAGTGGTCATTACATCTTCTTGTATTTTGGTGGCACTGTCATTGGTTGGGTACTCCCCATATAGACGCATTTGCCACCACCCTCAATCACAAATTACCTCAGTTTTGGACCCCAGTTTCCCATCCTAGGGCTTTGGCAATAGATGCCTTTAGCCAAGATTGGTCCCACCTGTTTCTTTCTGTTTATTGATAGAAAGGAAATGATCCAATGCTTGCTGGACAGCCAGGAGTTCCAGGACATTGATGTGAAGAGAATATTCTTCACAGACCAACAACCTGAAACCTCTTGGTGATCGACCCATGTACCCCAGCCCTGAAGGGATGCATCTATGAAAAGATGTATGTAACTCTGACCAAAGAGGAGGAAGCGGGACACCCGTCGATGTATGGGCCTTGTCCAACCACCAATGTAGATTGTCCATCAAGGAGGAGGGAAGGTGAATAGGAGCATCCAGGGGATCCAATGTGAGGTTCCACTGGTCATGAAGGGCCCACTGAAGCAAACGTATATGAGCCCTGCCAAGGTGTATGATAGGTGTCAGAAACGACCACCTCCCCAAAAGCAATATAATCTCACCAGTAGAAAGTAAGTGAACAGACAGGGCTGTCCAAACAGCCAGTTCAATGGAGCTGTACAGGAGAAGGTTGACCCCGACCAAAATGGGTGTTGAAGAAAACACCCAGATGTACAAGGTAATGGGTAGGATAAAGGAAGGACCCCCTCCAATGTGATCAACCATCCCACCTGCACAGTGTAGGGAAGAAGCAGGCAAGTAGGACTGGTCAACTCCCATTTGGAATGGCCAAGAAGCCAGTCATCCATGTAAGAATGGAAGCGTAGCCCTAGAGTATGAATATGCCAAGCAAAGGGGCAAACCACTCCACCAAAACATGCAGTGCAGAAGCCAGACTGAAGGGCAAGGTGCTAAAAAGGTATACTACCCATGATAGGCAAACTGGTGGGATTAAAACCCACACCATGAACCTGAACACCATAGAGAAAAAGGCTGCTACGATGAACAAAATTCACCAGATGAGCTACCCCAGTCCCGAACTTACCAGGTAGTCACCAGAATTGTTGCCTGCATACTGTGTATCACTGTGGAAAACAGCAAAATGCTGTACTGTGGGAAACTGGGATAGGCAAGGCTGTGAAGGGTAGGGTCAGAAAACAGAGCACCCAATGTGAAAGGTGGGTCACTGTTGGACAGAAGCCACCCGCAACTCCAAGGACACAGTAATCGTGTCACACTCGAAAAGAGAAGAAGGACCACGTACGTAGGGCCAGAACCAAAGATAACGTGGCTAACAGTGGAAGGGGATGTCCCCAGAAAATTCCACAGGGTTCCCATGAACAGCCTCAGACAGGAAGAGGTGAGGTATTACAAAGAGCGTCAGTAGAAGACCAAGCGAGAAAACAGGGCATGGATAGGATGAGCAGGAAAATTAGGACCCATCCCCCAAACAGGTAAAACTGAACCTACAATTGGTGGGAGGTTACCCTAATAGTCACAAAGGCAGACTGACCCAAAACCCATGGGGAAATAGGCATACCAATGCCAACGCCCAATGGGATGGGTGACAAAGCACGGTGTAAACCCAAACATAATGGGACAGAAGAAAAACAAGGTAGAGAGGTAGAAACAAGCAATAAGGACATGGGTCAAAATAACTATGGCAAGAGATAAAACATCACATACCTGAGATATAATCTCCGAGAAAGCCAACGAGGGCTGAACAGAATCCTCAGGAAGGTGTGGGAAGTTACGGTGAACACCAGGGGTGGTGAAAAAGGTCAAAATTTTGTCAGCCTGCACCTGTAAAAGGCTCAAAAAGTACAGGAAGATCAAGGGCACAAACAGGAGACAATGTGTGTTCCATATAATACTCCATTTCCTCATGAACAAAAGCCAAGAAATCCCCTGACAGGTTGCCTGCACCTGTGGCTGAAAGTGCAGCAACAGCTGAGCAATATGCATCCTGAAGTGGTAACAGTGACTTCAGAATTCAGGCTAGATACTACACAAGCGAAAAACACACAACAAACTCAGGTAAATCAAATGCTCTCAAATAAAAGTGAAATTAAATTAAATGAAGTTAAATAAAATTAAACCACTTCTAGGATAATCAACGGTCTAAAGAAAAATGTCTGCACTCAAGCACTTCGAAACAAGAAGTGATGGTTTGGTAGTGGTGCATAGAGGGAATCACATGAGATTAGTGCTCTACTATTGGTGGAGAGTTGATGCATGACAATTTGCATGAGAGACATGTTAGAACTTTGGATTCCAACACAGGGATGTGGAAGGCTTGTGGCATGCATTTTGAAAACAGTTTGCATATAAAGGGCAGCACAGAAGTGTCTTTTGTACAAGTGGTGTTTGGTGGGTGTCACATGGTTTAACCTCTCAGTCATTAAGATGCCCTGCATGGCCATCAAATTCATTCAGATCTATATGCATCTAATCTCATATGTGAGTAATGTAGGCTGGTCACTGAGCTGTAGGGTAGCAGAAGTGATCCTGATTGGTTTTACATTTTATAAACTTTGTACATTTGAATATAAAATACCACATCTAAAAAAATGTGTCATGATGGAAGCACACATTCCCCCACCCAGTAACATATTATAATGTGTAAATAGGTTACTTTATCAACAGAAAATAAAAAGGTAAAAACAAGTGCATATATCTACACAGATAAGGAACTAAGTATATATTTATAAATTCTGAAAAGGTTTCTAAAATACACACACACACAAATGTAAAACTAAGCAAATATAAAATGAAAGCATGAAAAGGGATGAAGACAGAAAAGGCTTTTCAGCTTTTCACTTTCTGTAACTTGCTTTGAAGTTTGTGTCAATATAAGTGCATTGATGTCACACATCATGCATAAGGTTATATATTCATATAATAGTATATAAAAATACGATTTGGATAATAACAAATATAGTTGTGTGTGTTTTCATTTAACATTCATACTCTTTTGGATGCTGATATTTTAAAAAAGTAAGAGTGACTGTGTTCTTATCCAAATTCATCTTTCAAAAACCATATAACTAAGCTTTAAACAAACACATTTACCTTACAACAACAAATAAATCCTCCTTTTCATTATCACTTTAAACAGATAAATTCATCTTAAACCGACAAATAAATCCTCCTTTTCAATGCTGATTTAAAGAGATGCATTCATCTTAAAGCAACAAATAAATCCTCCGTTTTCGTTACTGTTTCTTGTAACATCAATGTTTAATACAGAAGTTTAATTAATATCACAAAAAGGCAGACAATTTCCAAGAAATTCAGCTTATTGGGTTTGATTTGTTTTGGATATTTGCATAAAGACTATTAGCACTAACTGTCCCTCCTTTTGAACCAACAGATGATGAAGGGAAGGCTAGTCAAGGTTTTTTATGTTAGATTTTCTTTGTAAAGAACTTAAGTAACATCACTTAATACCATTCATGGTTGCATAAGTTTGTACTATTTTTCTATAACAATACATCCTATTATAAATGTGCTATAGAAATCATACATGCATGAAGTGTAAGCATTCTGAACTGCTTAATCTGCAACCATTTCCTCTGACTGAGTTAAAAGTTTTTTATTCCCAGGAAATTCATTTAATTTCTTTAAATTTAGTGTGTGTGGTTTTCTTGTATGTTTGAAGATACGTAATTTTAGTCACACAAATAGAAATAGTTAACATTGTCTGTCTCTAAATGCTAAAAAAGTTTCTTAGATGTGGTAATAAATTTTCAACTGTCTCTGCCCTGTACCATACTTGTAAACTTTACTTGTGATCAGTGTACCATCTCTTTAAATGTGCTTATTATTTACATACCAAAAGACTGTTTTCACACTCATACGTATGACAAAAGCACTGCACTGGTGTTATATAGACTTTGATGACTTAATTTTTATTCTTAACTGTGCCTCTTGCTGGATTATTGGTAACCTATGTACATGTGCACACATGCATGTTTCTGATGGTTCTGACACATCTACGACCTAGAACATACATGCATGCATGTTTCTGATGGTTCTGACATGTCTACGACCTAGAACATACATGCATGCATGTTTCTGATGGTTCTGACATGTCTACAACCTAGAACATACATGCATGCATGTTTCTGATGGTTCTGACATATCTACGACCTAGAACATACATGCATGATTTCTGATGGTTCTGACATGTCTACGACCTAGAACATACATGTAGGCATATTTCTGATGGTTCTGACATGTCTACAACCTAGAACATACATGTAGGCATATTTCTGATGGTTCTGATATGTCTACAACCTAGAACTGCTAATATTCAACACAGATGTAAACTTAGTTAACACTTCACAGTGTACATCCTTGGGTCTAAAGCTAATAACAATTTGGCTAAGGTGTAAAATATTCATTTTCTTCTAATCACTTCAACATACACAATAACTGTCATTAAAATACATACAGTAAGTCTTTTATACATAACTTACTTTATAAAATAGTTACTAGCATAAGCATTTTCTTGGATTTTTAAAATAAATATTACAATCTGTCCCATGAGGTAAAACTTAAAGATACTATTAAACAGTAAATACCTAAATCTATGTTTCTGGACTTAGCATAGTAGTTAGAATGTTGGTATAAATATCATATAGTTCAAAGTTTGAAACATGATGCTAATGAGCATGCTCACTGTGTGTGGACTATAGGAGTGACAGTAAATCAAAGAATTGAACAAGCTTTTGCAGTGCCTGATGCTGCTAGCTCTGGTTGATGATTCAAACGTAATGGTCTCTGACCTGGTCATTTAACCTATATGTGCATAAGATGCTGTTCAGGTTAAAAAATCCAATTCCAATGTTTCGAAAGCTTTCGTAAAAATCCAATACCAGTGGGTCTATATATGCAAGATAATATATATACATTGAAAATGTGATAAAATGGCCCTAAATTCATATAAACAGATAATATAAAAATCCATTAAGAAAACAAAAAGACATCTACTAAAACATATGTATTTATAGATGAATCATGTGACATTATGCTAAACCATGAACATTTCTTTTACTTACTAATTGTGTTTTACATTTATTTTTGTCGTTACCACTATGTCACATGATACATCCAAGGTTACCACTATGTCACATGATACATCCAAGGTTATCACTATGTCACATGATACATCCAAGGTTATCACTATGTCACATGATACATCTAATATTATCACTATGTCACATGATACATCTAATGTTATCACTATGTCACATGACACATCTAATGTTATCACTATGTCACATGACACATCTAATGTTATCACTATGTCACATGATACATCTAAGGTTATCACTATGTCACATGATGCATCTAAGGTTATCACTACCAAGAGTCAAGTCAAGAGTTGCCCAGGTCACTGGTTTCAATTTTCTTCATAGTTTTTCCTCAACTGTTACAAGGTTGGTTAGCCAAATTCAGAACAGAATAATATTAATCACCATTGCTTTAGCAAGATAAAATCACACATGATTTTTAGTGTCTTTTTAGAATACAAAAATACAAAGACAAACATGGTCCAAGGAAATCAATGATCAAAATTTATTAAATTTATCAACATAAATTTAGCCGATAATAACCTAACTTTCAGATATGGATGATATCCTAGCACTTTTATATTATTGGTTAAATTACAAAAACTTGCATTTAGATGACACAAATATTTTATTACACAAAAAATTCACTTACTCCAGTTTTGAAGACAAATTTTATGTTAACTTTATACACACATATATATACAATTTTCAAACTGACATACAAAACTGGTAAACCAAAGAGAATGTAAAATAAACATTTCCACTAAATGTCAATGCTAACACAATCCTCAAATTTTATTTGTTTGAAATTAATATAGGCAATAACAATTTGAATGAGCTGAGCTGCTCTATTTGGAGAAATATAAATCAATCTGATTCAAGTTTTGATGAATTAAATAAACTTCACTGAATTCCTATGTTAAATTTCATTTTATATTGTGAGTTTCTGTCCTTTTCTCTGAGCCTTGTGCACTTCCTTTGCTCCGATAAATTGCTGCAACTAGTGGTACAACAAAAAATTTCCTTCTATAAATATCGATATATATATATATTTATTAACATATAAATACCTATACATAATGATTCTTAAACAGCAACCAGTCCATATTTTAATAGGTTTACGTGATCCAAGATTTACATTATACAAAAATATACATTTTTTGTCCTTCATCTTCCCAACATTTGTTTAGTGAGAGATGAAATACTAAATTATAGTTTGTTCAGAATCAAACCAAACTAACTTAAGTTTGGTATCAGCAGCTTGAGCTTTAGAACTTTTCACACAATAATTCTGGACATACACAAAATTATAATCATGTCATTCTACTATGAGAGTTTAAACAATAATCCATTTGTGACTCTTTCCTTGCTCAATTAGCATCTGTTCCAAGCAGTTACGAGAACAAAGGCTCACTCAACACAAATTATTACTCTTGGTGAATGACAATTACACAGGCCTGCAAATTTAAACTTCATAAAAGTTGTTTTGGATTTAGTAACAGATTTTCCGTAATTCAGCAATGCAGATTTCAAAAATAATATTCATTTTTTTTCTACCATGTAAGGATTTTTTACAAATCGGGAAGAAAAAAAATTTTACTTAGATGAAATTATTATTTTGTTTACCACAATGAACATCTTTTTATCATTATGTTTGTTAACAAAAATACAAACATACAGAACGAAAGGGAAAAACATTAATGTCAAACGAATAAGTATCCTCATTAATCCTGATTTTTTTTTGTGAAATCCACATCTTTTAGTTTCAAAACTACTTGCTGTAGTATTTCTTTTATGTACTGCATTTGGAGCATATTGTTTCAATGACCAGCAGTAATCAGCCATCATGCTGATGTTCCACCTTTTCTGAATCTCCTCTCCATTTCTCTGATGTCTTGATGAAACCTTTCCCCTTGTTCTTCACTGACGGCATCGAGATTTTTAGGGAAATAGTCAATATGAGAGTGTAAAAAATTAACTTTCAAGCTCATATTACAACCCAACTCTTTGCATTTATCAAGTATGTTATCAACAACATTTTCATAACTTAGATCCTTGTTGTTTCCTAAAAATTTGTCAATAACATCTTTAAAGGCAATCCATGCTTCTTTTTTTAATTTTCCTCACTGTCCTTTCGACCTGTTC
>NW_013673685.1:22916-32261 GCF_000517525.1 Limulus polyphemus
AAACAAATAGTAGACATGTTTTCTTTCTTTACACACCTAATGTAATTATTCTCTTAAATTAAAAGATGCAATGTTTAATATAGAATATAGCATACACAATACCAGGGAAGAGTCAAGTATTTCTTTTTGTTTGGTTACACACTGTTTATTCATTCTGATACTTACAGCAAATACTCATAATGTTCTAAACACTGAGCTGCTGTACGTCCAATAATGGGAGCTATGGTTCGCCACTGCGTAGGCATCAACTTTGCCAGGTGAAGAAGTTTCTCTTCTTCCTCTCTTGTCCACTCAGTTTTCTTAATGCTAGGATCCAACCACTCATACCTTCAAACAAACAAAAACACTGAGTATTAGGAAACTAAACAACAAACTTTGTTATATTTAAGTCTCATTTAATAGGAGGTGTTTACACAAGTTCCTGCAAGCAAAATTTTAAATGAACAAACTAGTTACTGTGTTAAGCAAAGATAAAGACCTTAACATGTCAACAATTTATCATTAAGCACTAACTTACTTTTTATTTTGATATAAATACCAAAATGAAAAACTTGTTTTCAAGAAATTAAAAGCATTTATTCCAAAGAATTATTAAAATGGTACATCTATGCCAGACGTATACAAATCATCATTTTCCAGTTTTTGTTCTGATTTTCCTATTTCATCCTAGTGCATTATCTGTTACCACTGAAGTTTTCTACTTATTGTGATATATCTTTTTAAAATTTTAGTTAGTCACATAAAATTAAACTGCAATGCATGTACACTAATCACATGATATTAATTTATTACAGTAGTATATATCGACTTCCGGTTATGCTGAAAGTACTTACTATAATGCATTGTCTAAATGTCTAAAACTTATTGGATTTCTAGTTGTATGGCTAGAAAGCAAACATCTTTTAAATGCACATTTTTTTTTGTTATTTGAAAACATAAAATTAGTTTCCATAGATACATTTATCAGCTTCAGTTTGATTTCCACCTGCATGCTACACTCTTCAATGCTAAAGGAGGAGTGATAAGATCAATGATGAAAAGCTGGTGTTCAATTACTATCTCAGTGAAATAATAAAAAAAAAGACCAAATCATTCAACATTAGTTTCAATGTGTTTGACAGAAACTTAGAGGGTGGTGTTGGATATAAAATTATTTTTTCCATACCATACCTATAAAAAGTCATTGTAGTACCTTTGACCACTACCAATAATTTCATGTAGTAAGTGACTGCGTAAGAATACTTTGGTTTTACAGTTTTGTTTTTGAAAACCAAAAATAAAATCCACTACTTAAAAAAGTAACAAACGGTTGCTCATAATTAAACATACTGCCAAATCTACAGTTTCAAGTGTTCAAACTAGTGTTTAACTAGTGTTTATTATGACGTAGCAAAATATCTAAGCAATACAAATTGAGGATGGGTCAAAGTCATCAAACATATGTGAGCATAATGAGGCAAAACAATAACAGTACTGTGAATATGATGTAAGAGAAGAATTTGACTATTTATTACATGTGTTTATGTAAATAAGGATGCCTTTTAAGTCATAATGGTCAGAGTTTTCAAGAACTTTGTTTCTAGAAGGTTGAAAACATTTTAGGAGGCCAATGCTAAGATGAGAGTATGGCATGTGAGCAACAAAAGGGTGAAGCCCTTCTATGGGATAAATATTTTAAACATTAGATGCAAAATTCTGCATTCTGAACACTTTTTATGGCTTTTTTGAGTCGAATATTTCCATGCCAAAATGTCACTTTCTTCTCTAGACCACTGACTATTTATTGGTTTAGATGCATTCTGAAAGGTTCATTAGAAGTGACAAACTATACATCTTGTATGATACAATGTTATTTTGCACAAAACTCAAATACATATCCAAACATGCATGATCAGAAAGCAACAGGTCATAAAAAAAATAGCATTTAATTTTTATAAGCTCAGGTTATTTTACTTGGAAGCTGGAATAAATAAAAGGTGTTCTTGACTGTTTCAGGGACATATAACAGTCTTCCTTATGACAAGGAGTATTACATATGCCAATATCATTATGCCTTCTTGTACATGAATGCTGCAGAGTTACTGAACAAAATTTGCTAATTACACACATCTTTTACGTACCTTACAGCATGAGATGATAGATATTAATACACATTTAAAAGGTATTTGAAGTAATGATTATTACCTCTAAAACATGAAGTGCTATGAAACAAGATATCAAGATACCAAGAAAAATGCTGAATACAAAGTACAGTACTTCAAGCATTTTAAGATGATTGCCAGAATCAGCATCAGAAATTTATACGTCACACCTTAAAGGTTGAAGTTTTGATTTGAATTTCATAATGTAATTGTTTTCGTTATACCAAAAATGGGCTCCAATAATGCATGTCCTTCACTAATAGAGCTAAAAATAGGCAGAAGCAGGTTGTTGGGTATATATTTTGTTACAGGTATAGCTCAAAATAAGCTCAACTGCCCTTGGCATGCATGAAAAAATGAAACACTGGGGAAGAATTCAAACTGTTTTCATCAGCTTCAGTCAGAAGAAACCTGTGACAAAATGTCAAACCCTTTTATCTTAATTTTTTTCTTCTTTTTGTTTTTTGGCTCCATGCTGCAACTTGATCATGATTAAGCAAAAATTTGCAAGAAAAACACATTTACCTAAACAAGATTACTCTTTCACTGACCAGTGAAATTCCTAGTTTAAATTGGAATAAAGATCATGCCAAATTTGCATCAATTTCAGCACATAAATGTAATTACCTGAATCCTCAGTACACAATTTCTGTTGTTAATTAACAACTGCAGAAGAAACTGTTTTTAATTACATCATTTCATATTTAACTGAAATTACCCGTGCTTCTTCGTGAAAAATCAATTACATAATACAAAGTCTTGAACAGAAATAAATGAACTATTCTGAAAATTATAAATTGAGAATAATCTTGAACCCTGCATGCCAGTTTCAACTCGATAATCTACAAAGAATGGGACAGAGTCAAAACTACAATGCAGGTACCAAATGAAATTGTTACTGTTTTTAAAATAGGAATTTATGTTTTTAGTAGAAACTTGATAATTTTTTTTTCTTTTTACAGAAATTCTTGTTTTACTGATTTTATTTTTGGAATTTTGGAATTTAAACTGACCCAGACATGTCTTGCACCAGTCATTTCAGCTGCCAGACAGTTCTTAATGAAAACCCTAAATGTTCCATCAGAATGACTATTTTATTTTTGCTTATAGTTACAATGGTCAAACATATTAAAATAACTTATCTTATTTACAAGTCAAAATGTTTTGACCACTGAACCAAATTGGATTAAAATTTTAAAAACAACAAAAAACACTTTGTACATATGTATACACTCACTAGAAAAAACTCGGCATAAACATTTTGCTTGAGCTTATCATATGTTACATAGCATGTACACAGTGCCAGCTCAAGTTCAAAAATTGAAGGGTGTAAAAATAAAAAACTGCACCCTTTTCAGGTTTTTATATATTTTTCTGTACTTTAAAAAATTTTAAGTAAGTTTTTAAATTCAGAATAGAGAGTACAAAAATATTACATCGTAGAAAAATACATATAAAAAAACAAAGATTAGTCTTTAGAAAATGAAACTTTACGAGCTTTTAAGATGGCAAAGCTTTTCCTTAATTTGACCATATTAATTTCTCTGACCATTTCATTTTCTATAGAAATTATTGCCAGACCATTTAATCTCTCTTGTCCTATTGTGGAATGCAAGAATGTTTTTATTAATTCTAGTCTCTTTCGGCACTTTCCACACTAGCAGGCAAACTTAATAAAATTCTTAGAGCAATAAACATATTTGGAAAAATTTCTTTAATTTGATTTTCACAGTATTGAATTTGCCAGTATGTAATGTGATATTAATTTAAATTCTACACACAAACTTTCACCATAAATATCCCACTTCTCTTTGCTTGTAAGAAATTTTCCAAAATGTTTACAATATTTACCCTCCCACCCCCCATATAAAATTTTGCAGTGGGTTCTTTGAGCTGGCTCTGCATATATATGTATATGCATGTTATACATACCATCTGGCTTTACACTGCTTTGCTGATTTCCTGTGAAGCAAAGAAGCAATTCGTGACCATTGGTTTTTTCCATATTTCATAACAGCCGCCTTAAGGATTTCATCCTTTAAAAAAATGAAAGAAAAAATTAATTCTCAATTCAACAAGTACAATTAAATGAAATACATTTTTTGAGACGTTAAAATTTATATGAAGATGTATCTTTAAGTAAGTGATTATGACATTTTTAAAATACTATAAAAATATATGAAACAAAAGTAAACAATATTTCTGTTGTAAGCAATATAGTTTGGTTAACATGCATCTTAAGTGAAAGTAGATCAATCAGTCTATTGACATCACCTTCCAAATATAGAAGTTAAACCTAACTATATACAACCTTGAATATTTTACACATGTAACTATCAAAAATTATAGTAATCCACACTATTAGCATACAATTATAATTCAAAGTATTTAGATGAGTTGAGAATTTCAAGACATAAATAGGTTTACAAAACTTACTTATTATTTCTGATATTGAAGTCACCATCATATCTTTTGTCATTCACAAACTAGACTTCTTAAATGAAACCTACTCATGCCATTAAAAACTTTGAACATATGAATCAAATCACTTGTTTTTCTACTCTTCTGCAAACACAAGAGCAACTGTTAATACTTGTTTTAATGATAGAAATTCAAGGAATAAAAAATATTTACTACAATCAAGAGACCAAGACTACACATACTGCTCTAATAAATCATGCTCAAAACTGAAGTTCTTTTTCACAAAAAGTATGTGACCATATATTTTCTTTCAGCATACTTTCCACAGTGACAAGATGGGTTCAGACTTATCTTCAGAACAGTAGTCATTGGTCAGTCTGAAAATGCTGAACACTATCAAAGTGTGTGAGCAAACAGTTAACTACTTCTTTAAGTATGGCCTCCTCTATAACACCATCAAATTAATGAGCCAAAAAATTATAATAATACTTTAAAAACCATCTTATGTTGATAGATTCATCTGCACGTGTATTTCTACATGAGCTTACAACGTAAACACAATATTTAGTTCAACTAGCACAATATGTAAATTCTCTTAATGAGTGAACAGTAGTTCTGGAAAGTAGCTAGTTATCTTTGCCATGGACACCTTAATTTACACTCAGGATATCACTATTAATGCTACTTCATGTAGTTCAAATAACATTTCTTTGGTAGTATTTTCATGCTGTTATGATGGTCTTCATTTTATCTTGAATGATCCAGGCTTGAATCTAAATCTTGTCAGGTTTTCACTTGATGACCATAAAGTAATTTGTCTTTAAGTTTCGTACCAAATACCTTGTCTCAGGAACATTTAGAGAATTACATGTAGATCATTATCATAATGGTTTTGTTTTTAACTGATCTTAGGTGTTCACGACGTTCTTTTGAAAAGCAATTTCATGTCTTTAAACATCTTTAGATGATGATAACAGTAGGTTGCTTATCTTTGTAATAAGTACTAGTATTCTTGTAGACATATTTTCTCATCTCACTGATATTATGTAAATTTATGATCAATTTTCTAATATCATTATTGCCACACCAAATTCAATGACAAAACCTTCTCAAGATAAAAGACTGTGCAAATATTTAAACTTGTAGGAAAATGAACCAAAATTGTTAAGATCCATAAATGGAAATGTGTTCGAGTTTCACTGGAACATCCATCATGAATATGTATGCTTTGCTCATGGTGAAATAAATTATGTTAAAAAACACATCAGCCATTTAGTTAATAAATTGGGATTAAAAACATTTGATTCATCAAAGTCAGTATCTCAGGATCAATGAAGAAACAAGTTACGATGTGAAGTTACAGCAGCAGAAACAGAATTTTTTATCAATGTATTTATTGTTCAAATGACCTTGTTTACAAAATAAGTTTTGAAAAACTACCATAATATCAGTGCATTGCAAAAAAGCTAAAAGAATAAGAATGTTACAAGTGTACTTGCACCATATATAGTATTGAGCAAATTGTATAAGAAGTTAAAGCAACAAATTCTTTCGTTTCACAACACATGCTTCAAATCACAAAACATAGAAAATGTTTCCCCTATACATACCTTATTTGATCCCAGTGAGGGCATTAAAATGAACCTCCTAAATTTCTATGAAAGTCTCAGTGAAACCTCACAAAGTAATGTACGAAAAAATTTAGCAACAACTAAATGTAATGGATTTAACATCCGTGAAATTACCATTGCAAATAAGTTGTTTCATTTTAAACTGAAGTCTTATAGATACTAACTCTCCTATTGAAAGATTCTAATACTTTGTGGAATGCATATGTAAACCAATACTATATCATGTTTCTGTATAATGGTCAAACAATAAGTAATACTACAAAACTAGATAACATTCTATATTTCCATAGCATAACAGAAACACCTAAACTGATCAAAATTACTGCAGCAAAGAAGTGGAATCTGACCTGTTGTTTGTTTCTAGCTGGGACAAACGATTTTAACACAGCTATCAAATATCTTTGAAGATGTTAAATTATCTTTATAAGTGTAGGGGATAAGTTGTCTCACTGGATAAAAAAGCAGAAGGTTGGTAAAAATGGGTTAATATCATATGTGAAGTACTTCAGGGCTCAGTGTTAAGACCTGAGCTCTTTTTGATTTACCTCACTGACATAAATTACAGAATGGATAATAAGCTACTTAAATGTGCTGATTATATTATAGTACTGGGTGTTGCTGGCTGTGAATAGGATGCTGCTGCTTTATAAAAAAATTTAGATTACTTGGTGAATTGGACACATAAACAACAGATAGTTTTTAATTACAAAATAGTAAGATAGTGTATGTGGGTTATCATAATTTACACTACAAGTATATTTTGATGGAAATAGCCTAAACAGTGTTATGGAAGAAAAGGATCATCATGTTCTGGTTGATAAATCTCTTAACCCATCCAAGCAATGTCTTCTTGCTATTGGTAAGGCAAGTATGATTTTAGGTTGTATCTGCAGAATTACTGAATACAAGATTAGGAAGGTTATAATCTTATTGTATAGATCATTGGTTAGGCCATATCTGGAATATTGGGATCCTTACCCAAGGAAGGACATTCAGTTTTTGGAAAGGGTTCAGAGGAGGGATACTAGGATGATAGCTGGGATGGAATGGTTGTTATACAAGGACAAATTGTGATCTCTGAAGTTGTTTTATCATTATTCATGGCAATTGTTTTTCTTTTTTTACTGCTATCCTTTTGATGCATCATCTCTTTTCTTATTTGATGGTAAGAATGGTAAGACTAGTAAACACAAATACAAATTTTGTCACGGTAGGAGTCATTTTCAGCTAGAACAGTTTTATTTTTCTCTACTTGGGTTATTGGACCTTTGAATGGTTTGCATTCAGATGTGGCAGATGCATTTAATTTAAGGGAGCTTACATGATGGCTTGTTAAGTATTTACATGATAAGGACTAGCTTTGATTTTTTTACTAATTTAGTTTAGTGGATGGGATAGTCTAGATTGACCGAGTCCCTTGTTGTCTTTGAACATTACGTTAAGAATCCCAATCAGTGGAAAAAACTTAAAGTTTAGAATAATACTGTGGATTTTCCATAGTTAATAACTTAAAGGAATTTGCAACTAAGCCACTGCTATGAAGTGTCAAGATGGTACTCAAATCTTTAATCCATCAATCTACTGAAGATTCTTAAACTTTAGAGTTACCATTTATGCAGTTTAAATAATGTATTTGATAAAGATTCTGTATTCCAAGAATACATAATACTGAAGCAGCACTTCATGGAATTAATTCAATAAGTGAAGAACTAATTGCAGTAGAGCTAAAAGATAAAACAAATCTTCTAGACTGAACATATGATGCTTCATAAGAACTGAGGACAATGACGATCTCACTAATGTTATCAAAAGCAATAAAAATTCTTATATGTTTTCAAAGTTCTAAATCAATGCTATGAAAATATTAAATAAATGTTTTGATAACTCATAGTGGAAATCTTGTTGTAAGTTTAGCGTTATTCCAGCAAAACCCATCATACTTAAATTAAACTACATTTTATCTTTAGAAGGAATCTTCATCATACATTAAATGTTTACAAGAGATGAATTAAACAATTTAGAAAGGTCTACAACTGATACAGTGAAACTGATAGTGCAAACTGGCAACTATCAACTCAAAGTACGAAAATCTATAGATATTCTTTTAATAATAATAAAACAACCACTCACCTCAGTGTTCCTCCAAACACCACCTTTTATCATTATTCGTGGCATTTTTCTTATTTCACTGCTTTCCTTTCCTCAAAATGAAAACAATCTTAAGATCTTATTATATAATATACTCACACACACACATATATATACATATATCGTATTGCTTAGGTTAGGCCTAACACCGACTACTACTACCCGAACAAACTACCTATCAGAAAATAAAATGGTGGTATGTTAAAATTGTATAAAAATGACGAATTATAAAACCGAATTTAAAAATAACGCAAAATTGTTGTCTCAATCATTTACTGAAAATTAAAATAATAAAATAAATCTCAGTTTTAGTCCCATTTTAGCCTGTAAAAGAGCTATATTCAAATTGTTTAGAAAATTATAATTTATTTGTTAAGTTTTTATCTCATTTTCTCAAAATTTCCGCTACCAGAGTACTTTCGATTTCCTTACATTATAAATATCTGAATATTTATTTAGTTTTAATAAAGTTGAAATTTATGCTGTCTAGTAAAAATTATATCATATACAATCGTGGTGGAAAGGATTTTATCAGAACTATAAGTTGACATTGTTTGGCGTGATGTCAGTCAAAATTGGTCACTTCTGGGAAGCGTATGTAATAACCCTTTCTATTGCAAGATATTCATATATCCAGATCATAAAGATGTGTCAACAATGAAAATTTATAATTTCTAAGATGAGGGCATCTTTTGTAATTCATGACATTAAAAAATAAATGAATATGAATCAACTCCGGAACCCAGGACCATCTACAAAAAGACCTTCAACATGTATTCCAGACATGATAACTGAACTCATAGGGAAAATATTAAATGTCTCCAATTTTACTCATTCCCTTTTTGGCCTAATGCCTATTTCAGCATTTTCGTTCGGTTTGTGAGATAGCGAATTCTACTTTTATTCTGTTATAGTTTTGTTTACTGTTCATTTATTATTCCTTCTATCGTTTAGTTCAACTATGAAGTTTTAGTTACCGTATTTTTCGGTGTATAAGACGTACT
>NW_013673685.1:33235-33807 GCF_000517525.1 Limulus polyphemus
AATATATTTAAATAGGCATGCATAGTTTAGTTCAATTGAATGTGTTATTTATACCAATAGTAGTTTTATTTTCTTTTAAAAACATAACTATTTATAATGCTCCCTAAATAATAAAAAATAAATTATAGTAGTGGAGTTAGTAAAGTTAGTATTGTTACGTCTCCGTTTGTTAATTAACTTTCCGTAACTTCGTTCCGACGAAACTTTAGCGACACAAGTCTTTACTTAATAAAACTGGTTTATTCTTTCCGAATACAACTTTACGATACACTTATTTTCAACAATCGCTCTATAACAAACGCCATGTCAACAATACTTCTGACTACAGTTCAATTACTCATTACCTACACACACATTACCTTACCGTCACGTTGACACCCTCTTTTATATACCAGCCACCCTATATCTAGTAAATGCTAGAGCATTCGCCAAAGTACAGAATAGTTCTAGAGGGCGTGAGAATAGTCACTTGATCTCGATAACGCAACACTGCCCCCTGCTTAATATTGTTCGTCCCGAACAATAACCATATACAATAAACCATTAAAAATTAACAATAACTTAATTAACTG
>NW_013673686.1:0-1741 GCF_000517525.1 Limulus polyphemus
AAGGGGCGATTATACTCATAAAGACAATCAGTCCGAAAATAAAGAGGTGATCGCTCTGCCTGAGACTTGATGGCCAAGAAGACAGGAGAATAAAACATAAGTGCTAGATGCACGAGAAAAGCTGTGGCTGAGAGCATCAGCAATGCTCTGGACATCAGCATCTTCCTGGTCGTTGGAGAGCAGGATGAAAAGGGGGTGGGAAACAAGCCTCCCAGTGACTTTCCAAATATTGTCTCATACAGTTTTGGAACTAGTAGTAGAAGAAATGCTTGTTGTGAACTTAATTCAAGACTCCTTTTGGCTTTGACATCGAACCTATCAAGCACGGGCATGGTTCTTTTGATAAACAATGAGGTAAGAAAGACAGGGATACCTTTGGAAGGTATCCCAGGCTAATTTTTGAGCTTTCCTGTAAGGAGAGACACATGGGATGATAGGAGTCCATCAAGGCCTTATTGTCATCGAGATTAGATTGAAAACATCAACAGTTCCATTGTATCAAAGTGGAAATTTTTATGTAGGCAGAAGAGAACCCTTCAGTTTATGACCACATCATTTTTCTTTACTAGAAGTGGAAACAAACTGATGAAAACCAAGGAAAAAGTTAAAATGCCCACCAACCTCCATCGTGAAAGTCCCAACAGCTAAGTGTAAAATGGCAAGCACTTATAGTATCTACAAGATAGGGAAGCTGGATGGCCAAAGGTGCAACTTTGTCATTCATTCTGCATCTCAGCAAACCCTTGTGAGCATCAAGGTGTTAGATCATGAAGGAGTACCAGAAGCTGTACAGAAGCTCTGTGGTGTGACAGGACTTTCTGCAAGGTTGTGGAGACCAGTGTGGGTAACTATCAAGCTCATGGGCATTGAGAGCAGACAGAAAGTATACTTGGCTGACATTGAAGACGAATGCATATTAGGACTGGACTATCTACTACCGAGGAAGTGTGTAGTTATCTTCGATAAAATGACGATTGGAAACAACAAAGGCCAGATTCCAGTAAGTGTTGCAAGATCCGTTGATCTGCATGTCACAACACCTAATCAACTACAATAACCCTTATGTCAGAGAAGTTAATTTGGGGTAGGGTAAAAGAACATCCCCATGGACGCCCAGTGCTGGTAGATGCAGTGGAAGACCCATCCAGGCCAGTGGATTTGAAGATTGGAAGGTTACTTGTAGAAAGTCATCAAATTGTACCTATAACAGTGGCCAATTTCTTTAAATGTGAGCAGACACTTAAGGAAGGGGCGTTGTTGGGTGGGTGTGCCAGGAGGCAGAGCCAGTCAATGTTAAAGCAAGGAATACAACTGTGAAGAAAGGACATACACTTCCAGAATATTTGACTGACCTCTATAAGATGAGCATAGTCCATTTGTCATCATCACAGCTCTTCAGGTAAAATAACTTTTGGTAAATTACGCTGTCGTCTTTTCGAAAGGAGATCATGACCTCGGCTGCACTAACCTTGTAGAGCACAAAATAAACACAGGCAATCACATTCCAATTAAGATCCCTCCAAGGAGAATAGTTCCAGCAAAGCGACAAGAGATAGAAAAGGTCATAGATGGTCTGATTAAGGAAGGGATAGTTGCTGTGTGGACTTCAGGGTTCTTAACAGCATAACCGAAAAAGCCTCATAACCACTGCAAAGAATTGATGAAACTCTTGATGCCCTACGTGGAGCCAGGTGGTTTTCAACTCTGGACTTAAAGTCAAGTTTCTATCAAGTAAAAATTG
>NW_013673686.1:2614-3528 GCF_000517525.1 Limulus polyphemus
CAAGACAGCTTTTAGTTATGGCCAAGGTCTCTCGCAATCCCGAGTGATGCCATTCGGGCTCAGTAATGCTCCAGCAACATTTGAGAAGCTGATTGAACGAGTATTGGAAGGCCTACAATGGAGGATAGCCCTAGTGTACCGGGACGATGTCATTGTATTTGCAACATTTTTGATGAGGAAACGTCCTGGCTGGAGGAAGTATTCAAGCGTTTGAAAGTAGCAAACCTCAAACTCCATCCCAAGAAATGTCATTTGTTCCAGAAAGAGGTGCTTTACTTAGGCCACATTGTAAGTGAGAATGGTGTGCAAACTGATCCTGATGAGGTGAAAGCAGTGCGTGACTGGCCAACACCAGACAATGTGGGAGAGTTAAGAAGATTCTTGGGACTCTGTGAAGGACTTTGCAGCTATAGCTGAACCACTACAAGATTTGACTAAAAAGGGCCAGAAGTTTGAATGGACAGTTTCTTGCCAGCATTCTTTCAAGACGTTGAAGGAAAAATTGGCCTCTGCTCCACTTTTCAGGCTTCCAGATCCTCACTGCCGTACATACTGGATTGTGATGCTAGTTATGTTGAAATTGGAGGAGTGTTGTCTCAGAAAGTGGGCGAAAACGAGCATATGGTGGTCTACTTCAGTAGGGTTTTAAGTAGACAAGAGAGGAACTACTGTGTAACACGGAGGGAACTCATTGCTATAGTAAAGAGTCTGACATATTTCCATCCTTACCTCTATGGTGCAAGGTTTGCCATCAGGACACACCATGCTGTGTTACGCTGGTTAAGATCATTAAAGAACCCAGGGTGACAACTGGCACGTTGGATTGGAAAGATAGACCAGTATAATTATGATATTGAATACAGAGAGGGAAAATCTCATGGTGATGCCGATGGACTGAGTCGAAGACCCTGACG
>NW_013673686.1:3861-5828 GCF_000517525.1 Limulus polyphemus
ATACATGATTAACGATAGTAAAATGCACAAAATATTATATAATATACACAACAAACGATAGTACAATATACAAATTAATATCTCATATACACCACTAACGATAGTAAAATACACAAATTGATATCTGATATACACCATTGACGATAGTACAATCCACATATTAATATCTGATATACACCTATAACGATAGTACAATACACAAATTAATATATGATGTAGACCACTAGCGATATTACAATACACAAATTCATATCTGATATATATCACTAACGATAGTACAATACACCAATTAATAACTGATATACATCATTAACTTTTGTATAATACACAAATTAATATCTGATATAACCCACTAACGATAGAAAAATACAGATATTTGTATCTGATATGCATAGCTAACTATAGTACAAAACACAAATTAATATATGTTATACACAATTAACGATAGCACAATACACAAATTAATATCTGACATAAACCATTAACGATGGTAAAATTCACTAATTAATATCTGATATTCACCACTAACGTTAGTACAATACACAAGTTAATATATGATGTAAACCACGAACGATAGTACAATACACAAATTAATATATTACATATACCACCGACGATTGTAAACTACACAAATTAATATCTGATATACACCATTAACGATAGTACAATACACAAATTCATATCTAATATATATATATATATATATACCACCGACGATAGCACAAAGACAAAATCTAATATCTATTATACACCACTAACGATAGTACACAACTCAAATTAATATCTGATATATACCACTAACGATAATACAATACACCATTAATATCTGACGAACACCATTACCAATGGTACAATACACAAATAAATATCAGATGTACACCATTAACGATAGTACAATACAAAATTAATATCTGATATATACCATTAACGATAGTACAATACACAAATTCATACCTAATATATATACCACAGATGATAGCACAAGACAAAAACTAATATCTGATATTCACCTCTAACGATAGTACAAAACTCAAATTAATATCTGATATATACCACCGACGGTAGTACAACAAACCCATTAATATCTGATATACATCATTAACTTTAGTACATTATAGAAATTAATATCTGATATACACCAATAACTACAGGACAATACACAAATTAATATCTGATGTACACCACTAAAGATAGTACAATACACAAATTCAATTCTGATATATACCACTAACGATAGTACAATACACCAATTAATATCTGACAAACACCATTAACGATAGTACAATACACAAATTAATATCTGATGCACACCCCTAATCATAAGACAATATGCACAAATTAATATGTCATATATACTACCGACGATAGTACAATACACCAATTATTATCTGATATACACCATTAACGATAGTACAATACACAAATTAATATTTGATATATACCACCAACGATATTAAATTACACAACTTCATATATGATATATACCACCGACGGTAGTACAATACACCAATTAATATCTGATATACATCATTAACCTTAGTACAATACACAAATTAATATCTGATATACACCATTAACTACAGGACAATACACAAATTAATATCTGATATTAACCACTGATGATAGTACAATACACAAATTAACATATGATATACATCATTAACGATGGTAAGTACACAAAATAATATCTGATATACACAACTAACTACAGGACAATACACAAATTAATATCTGATATATGCAACCGACGATAGTATAATACACAAATTAACATATGATATACATCATTAATGATACACAATAATACACAATATAATATCTAATATACACTGCTAACAATAAACAATACACCAATTAATATCTGATATACATCATTAACGATAGCACATTACACAAATTAATATCTGATATACACCACAAACGATAGAACAATACACAGACTATTATCTGATATTCAGCACTGATGA
>NW_013673686.1:6717-22889 GCF_000517525.1 Limulus polyphemus
ATAGCACATTACACAATTATATCTGATATACACCACAACGATAGAACAATACACAGACTATTATCTGATATTCAGCACTGATGATAGTACAAAACAAAAATTAATATCCGATATAAACCACGGACGATAGTACAATACACAAATTAATATCCGATATACACCATTAACGATATCACAATACACAAATTAATATCCGATATACACCAGTAATAACAGTAGAAAACACAAATTAATATCGTATATATACCACTAACGATTGTACAATACACAAAATAATATGTGATATATACCACCGACGATAGTAAAATACACAAATTAATATTTGATACACACCACTTACGATAGAACAATACACAAATTAATATCTGATATACACCATTAATGATATCACAATACACAAATTAATATCTGACAAACACCACTAACTATAGTACAATACACAAATAAATATGTGATGTACACCACTAACGATAGTACAATACACAAATTCATATCCGATAAATACCACTAACGATAATACAATACACCAATTAATATCTGTCAAACACCATTATCGATAGTACAATACACATATTAATATCTGATGTACACCACTAGCGAAAGTGCAATACACAAATTAATATCTGATGTACAACATTAACGATAGTAAAATACACAAATTAATATCTGATATACATCACTAACGACGGTAAAATACACAAATTAATATCTGATATACACAACTAACGATAGTACAATATACAAATTATTATCTGATATACACCACCAAAGACAGTAAAATACACAAATTCATATCTGATAAATACAACCGACGAAAGTAATTTACACAAATTAATATCTGATATACATCATTAACGATAGTACAAAACACAAAATACTATATGATATAACCCATTAACGATCGAAAATACACAAATTAATATCTGATATATATACCACCGACGATAGTAATTTACACAAATTAATATCTGATATACATCATTAACGATAGTACAATACAAAAATTAATATCTGTTATACACCACTTACTATAGGACAATACATAGACTAATATCTGATTATAACCATCAACGATAGTACAATACACAAATCAGTATATGATATACAACAGTAACGATACTACAATACACAAATTCATATCTGATATACACCATTAACTATAGGACAATACACAGACTAATATCTGATATACACCACTAACGATAGTAGAAAACACAAAATATTATCTCTTATAACCATTTAACGATCGAAAATACAGAAATTAGTATCTGATATACACCACTAAAGATTGCACAATAAACAAATTATTTATCTGTTATATAACAGAACGATAGTACAATTCACCAATTAATATCTGACATAAACCATTAATGATAGGAAAATACACAAATTAATATCTGATACACGCCACTCAAGCTTAGATATTAATTTGTGTATTTTCGATCGTTAATGGGTTATATCATATAGTATTTTGGTGTTTTGTACTATCGTTACTGGTGTATATCAGATGTTAATATATGTATCGTGATATCATTAATCGTGTATATAATATATTAATTTGTGTATTGTACGATATATAGCACCGACGATAGTAACTTACACCAATTAATATCTGATATACATCATTAACGATAGCACAATACACAAATTAATATCTGTTGTACACCACTTACTATAGGATAATACAAAGACTAATATATGATATTAACTATAAACGATTGTACAATACACAAATCAGTATATGATATTCACCACTAACGATAGTACAGTAAACATAATAACATCTGATACACACTAATAACTATAGGACAATACACAGACTAATATCTGATATTCCCCATTAACGATAGTAATTTATACTAATTATTATCTGACATAAACCAATAACTTTAGGAAAATACACAAATTAATATCTGATACACACCACTAACTATAGAACAATACACAAATTCGTATCTGATATACACCACTAACGATAGTACAAAACACAAAACACTATCTGATATAACCCATTAACGATCGAAAATACACAAATTAATATTTGATGTATACCACCGACGATAGTAATTTACACAAATTAATATCTGATATACATCATTAACGATAGTACAATACACAAATTAATATCTGATTAACACCACTAACGATAGTACAAAACACAAAATACTATCTGATATAACCCATTAACGATCAAAAATACACAAGTTAGTATCTGATATATAGCACCAACGATAGTAATTTACACCAATTAATATCTGATATACATCATTAACGATAGTACAATACAAAAATTAATATCTGTTATACATCACTTACTATAGGACAATACATAGACTAATATCTGATATTAACCATTAACGATAGTACAATACACAAATCAGTATATGATATACAACAGTAACGATAGTACAATACACAAATTCATATCTGATATACACCATTAACTATAGGACAATACACAGACTAATATCTGATATTTACCACTAACGATAGTACAATAAACAAATTAATATCTGATATTCACCACTAACGATAACACAATACACAAATCAATATCTGATATACACCACTAACGATAGAAAAATACAAAAATTGATATCTGATGTACACCACTAACGATAGTACACAATTCAAATTAATATGTGATATAACCCACTAACGATAGAAAAATACACAAATTAATATCTGATATATCCAGTAACGATAGTACAAAACACAAAATACTATCTGATATAACCAACTAACTATAGAACAAATAGAATTTAGTATCATATATACACCAGGAACGATTGTACGATACACAAATTAATATATAAGGTACACCACAAACGATGTTACAGTACAAAACTTAGTATCTGATATACACCACTAACGATAGTACAATACATCAATTATTATCTAACATAAACCATTAACGATAGTAAAATGCACAAATTAATATCTGATATTCACCACGAACGATAGTATAATAAAAAAAAATAAATGATATATAACTCAACGACGATAGTACAATACACCAATTAATATCTGATATAAACCATTAACGACAGTGCAATACAGAAATTAATATCTGATATTCACCACTGACGTTAGTACATACATAAATTAATATATGATGTACAACACAAACGATAGAACAATACACAAATTCATATGTGATAAATACCACCGACGATAGTACAATACACAAATTAATATCTGATATAATCCACTAACGATAGAAAAATACAGAAATTTGTATCTGATATACAACACTAACGATAGTACAAAACACAAATTAATACCTATTATATACCATTAACGATAGTGCAATCCTCAAATTAATATCTGAAATACACCACTAACGATAGTACAATAAACCAATTTATATCTGGTATACATCATTAACGATAGTACAATACACAAATTCATATGTGATATATACCACCGACGGAAGTAATTTACACAAATTAATATCTGATATACATGATTAACGATAGTACAATACACAAATTAATAACTGATATACACCACTAACTATAGGACAATACACAGACTAATATATGATATTAACCATTAACGATAGTACAATACAAAAAGTAGTATATGATGTAAAACATTAGCGATATTACAATTCACAAATTTATATCTCATTTACACCGTTAACTATAGGAGAATACACAGACTATTATCTGATATTCACCACTAATGCTAGAACAATACACAGATTATTATCTGATATTCACCACTAACGACATTACAATATACAAATTAATATAAGATGTACACCACAAACGATAGTAAAATACACAACTTAAAAACAGATATACACCACTAACAATAGTACAATACACCAATTATTATCTAACATAAACAATTAACGATAGTAAAATACACAAATTAATATCTTATATACACAACTAACGAAAGTAGAATATACAAATTAATATCTGATATACACCACTAACAGTAGTAAAATACACAGATTCATATCTGATATTTACCACCGACAATAGTACAATACACCATTTAATATCTGTTATACATCATTAACTATAGGTCAACCCACAGACTAATATCTGATATTCACCACTAACGATAGTACAATACACAAATTAGTATGTGATGTACAACAGTAGCGATAATACAATACACAAATTCATATCTGATACACACCATTAACTATAGGAGAATACACAGACTATTATTGGATACACACCACTTACGAAAGTACAATACACCAAATAATATCTGATATACATCAATAACGATAGTACAATATACAAATTAATATCTGATATACATCATTAACGATAGTAATTACACAAATAAATATCTAATATACACCACTTACTATAGGACAACACACAGACTAATATCTGATATTCACCACTAACGATAGTAAAATACACAAGTTAATATTTGATACACAATATTAACGATAGTACAGTACAGTAACTAATATCTAATATACATTATTAATGATAGAAAAATACATAGATTTATATCTGATACACACCATTTACCTGATATATATATTTGTTATACAATATTAACGATATTAAAAAACACAAATTAATATCTGATACACACCACTTACGATAGTACAATACAGAAGTTAATATCTGATATACACCATTTACGATAGTACAATACAGAAATCAATATCTGATATACATCACTAAAGATAGTACCCAACTCAAATTAATATCTGATATAATCCAGTAATTATAGAAAAATTTGTATCTGATATACAACAGTAACGATAGTACAATACACAAATTAATATCTGATATACACCACTAACGACAACAAAATACAAAAATTAATATTTGATTTACACCACTAACGATAGTACACAACTCAAATTAATATCTGATATAACCCACTAACGATAAGAAAATACAGAAATGTGTATCTGATATACACCGCTAAGTATAGTACAAAATATAAATTAATATCTGTTATACACATATAATGATAGTACAATACACAAAGTAATATCTGATATATACCATTAAAGACAGTACAATAAATAAATTAATATCTGATATTCACCACTGACGATAGTACAAAACACAAATTAGTATATGATGTACAACAGTAACGATAATACAATACACAAATTCATATCTGATATACACCATTAACTATAGGAAAATACACAGACTACTATCTGATACACACCACTTACGATAGTAAAATACACCAATTAATATCTGATGTACACCAGTAATGACATCACAATACACAAATTAATAGCTGTTATACACCAGTATCGATAGCAGAAAACACAAAATACTAACTGATATAACCCACTAACGAGAGAAAATACAGAAATTAGTATCTGATATACACCACTAACGATAAACAATACACAAATTTTTTATCTGATATATTGCCACTAACGATAGAACAATACGCCAATTAATATCTGACATAAACCACTAACGACAGTAAAATACAAAAATTAATAGCTGATATATATACCACAAGCGATAGTAAAATAAACAAATTCATATCTGATATTCACCACTAACGATAACAAAATACTCAAATTAATATATAATGTACACCACGAACGATAGTACGATACACATATTCATATCTGATATATATCACCGACGATAGTACAATACACCAATTAATATCTGATATACACCACTTACTATAGAAGAATACACAAATTGATATCTGATACACACCACTAACGATAGTAAAATACAAAAATTAATATCTTATATACACAACTAACGATAGTACAATATACAAATTAATATCTGATATACACCACTAACGATAGTAAAATATACAAATTCATATCTGATATACACTATTAACGATAGTACAGCACAGAAATTAATATCTGATATACACCACTAACGATAGTAAATTACTCAAAGTAATATATGATATAGACTACTAACGATAAAACAATACACAAACTAATTTATTATATAGACCAGTAACGATAGTACAAAACAAAAATTAATATTTGATATATACTACTAACGATAGTAAAATACAGAAATGAATATACGATATACACCATTAATGATATCACAAAACACAGATTGATATCTGATATACACCAGTAAAGATAGTACAAAACACAAAATTCTATCTGATATATACCATTAACGATAGTACAAAACACCAATAAATATCTGATACTTACAACTAACAATAGTACCATACACAAATGAATATATGATGTACACCATACACGATAGTACAATACCCAGGGTAATATCTGATATATACCACCGACGATAGTACAATACACCAATTAATATCTGATATACACCAGTAACGAGATTACAACCCAGAAATTAATATATGATATACACCACAATCGATAGTACAATACAGAAATTAATACCTGAGATACACCATTTACGATAGTACAAAACAGAAATTGATATCTGATATACACTACTAACGATAGTACATTACAGCAATTAATATCTGATATACACCACTAACGATAACACAATACATACATTAATATATAATATAGACTACAAACGATAGCACAATACATACATTAATATATGACATGGACTACTAACGATAGAACAATACACAAACTAATTTATGATATAGACCAGTAACGAGAGTAGAAAACACAAATTAATATCTGATATATACTACTAACGATAGGAAAAGATAGAAATTAATATATGATACACACACCTAACGATACTACAATACAGAAATTAATATCAGATATACAGTACTAACGATAGTACAAAACACAAATTATTATCTCATATACACCACTAACGATATTACAAAGCCCAAATTAATATCTGATATACACCACTAACGATATTACAATACACATATTCATATCTGATATAAACCACTAACGATATTACAATACACTAACTAATATCTGATATACAATATTAACGATAGTAAAATACACAAATAAATATATGATATAGACCCCAAACGTTATTACAATACAGAAATTCATATCTGATTTACACCACTAACCATAGTACAGTACAGTAATTAATATCTGATATACAATATTAACGATAGTAAAATACACAAATTATATATAATATACACCACTAACGATTATACAATACAGATTTTCATATATGATATACACAACTAATGATAGTACAAGCCACAAATTAGTATCTGATATACACCACTAACGATAGTAAAATACAGAAATTCATATCTGATTTACACCTCTAACGATAGTAAATTATCCAAAGTAATATCTCATATACACAACTATATATTTGATGTACACTATTAACTATAGGACGATACTAAGACTCTTATCTGATAATCACCACTAACGATATTACAATACACAATTTAAAATGTTATGTACACCACTAACGATAGCACAAAACAAAATTAAATAACTGATATTATCATTAACGATAGCACAATACATACATTAATATGTAATATAGACTACTAACGATAGCACAATACATACATTAATTTATGATATATACTACTAACGATAGCACAGTACACAAATTATTATATGATATAGACCACTAACGATAGTACAAAACACAAATTAATATATGATATACACAACTAAAGATAGTACAATACAGAAATTAATATCTGATATACTGTACTAACGATAGTACAAAAAATAAATTATTATCTCATATACACCACTAACGATAGTAAAATACCCAAAGTAATATCTGATATACACTACTAACGATAACACAATACATACATTAATATGTAATATAGACCACTAACGATAGTACAAAACACAAATTAGTATCTGATATATACTACAAACAATAGTAAAATACACAAATTAATATATGATATACACAACTAAAGATAGTACAATACAGAAATTAATATCTGATATACCGTACTAACGATAGTACAAAACACAAATTATTATCTCATATACACCACTAACGATATTACAAAGCCTAAATTAATATCTGATATACACCACTAACGATAGTACAATACACAAATTCATATCTGATATAAACCTCTAACGATAGTACTTCCCACAAATTAATATCTGATATACACCACTAACGATAGTACAACCCACAAATTCATATCTGATATACACCACTAACGATAGTACAATACACCAATAAATATCTGATATTCACAACTAACGATAGTACAAGACACAAATGAATATATGATGTACACCATAAACGATAGTACAATACACAAAGTAATATCTCAAATACACCACTAACCATAGTACAATACACAAATTAATATCTGATAGACACCACTAGCGATAGTACAATATACAAATTCATATCTGATATACACCAGTAACGATATTACAACCTACAAATTAATATATGATATACACCACTAGCGATAGTAAAATACACAACTTAATATATGATATACACCACTATCGATAGTACAATAAAGAAATTAATACCTGATATACACCATTTACGATAGTACAAAACAGAAATTTATATCTGATATACACTACTAACGACAGTACAATACACCAATAAATATCTGATATTCACAACTAACGATAGTACAAGACACAAATGAATATATGATGTACACCATAAACGATAGTACAATACACAAAGTAATATCTGATATATATATCTGATATACACCACTAACTATAGGACAATATACACATAGACGTCTGATGTACACCACTAATAATAAGACCACACTCAGACTAATATCTGATATTCACCACTAACGATGGTAAAATAGACAGATTCATATCTGATATATACCACTAGCGATAGTACAATAAACAAATTAATATCTGATAAACACCAATAACGATAGTACAACCCACACATTAATTTATGATATACACCACTAACGATAGTAAAAAGCACAAATTAATATATGATATACACCACTTACGATAGTACAATATACAAATAAATATTTGATATACAATATTAACGATACTATAATACACTAACTAATATCTGATATACAATATTAACGATATTAAAAAACACAAATTAATATCTGATACACACCACTTACGATAGTACAATACAGAAATTAATAATTGATATACACTGCTAACAATAATACAAAACACAAATTAATATCTCATATACCACTAACGATAGTACAATACACAAATTCATATTTGATATATTCCACCGACGATAGTACCAAACACAAATTAATAACTGATAATCACCACTAACGATAGTACAATACACAAATAAATATATGATGAACACCATAAACGATAGTACAATACACAAATTAATATCTGATATATTACCACTAACAATAGAACAATACACCAATTAATATCTGACATAAACCAATAACGATAGTAAAATTTAAAAAATTATTATCTGATAAACACAACTAACGATAGTACAATATAAATTAATATCTGACATAAACCACTTACTGTAGTAAAATACACAAATTCATATCTGATATACACCATTTACGATAGTACAAAACAAAAACTAATATCTGATATACACCACTAACGACAGTAAAATACCCAAAGTAATATCTGATATGCACCACTAACGATAACACAATACATACATTAATATATGATATAGACTACTAACGATAGAACAATACATACATTAATATATGACATAGGCTACTAAAGATTGCACATTACACAAATTAATTTATGATATAGACCTTCAGCGATAGTAGAAAACACAAATCAATATCTGATGTACACCACTAACGATAGTAAAATACACAAACTAATTTATAATATACACTACTAACGATAGTACAACACAGTAATTCGTATCTGATATACACAACTAACGATAGTACAAAACACAACTTTATATTTGATGTACACTATTAACTATAAGACGATACTAAGACTCTTATCTGATATTCCAAACACAAATTAATATATTATGTACACCATTAGCGATAGCACAAAACAAAATTAAATAACTGAGATTATCAATAACGATAGCACAATTCATACATTAATATGTAATATAGACTATTTACGATAGCACAATGCATACATTAATTTATGATATAGACTACTAACGATAGCACAATACACAAATTTATATCTCATATATACTACTAACGACAGTAAAATACACAAATTAATATATGATATACACCACTAAAGATAGTACAATACAGAAATTAATATCTGATATACCGTACTAACGATAGCACAAAACATAAATTATTATCTCATATAAAACACTAACGATATTACAAAGCACAAATTAATATCTGATATAAACCACTAACGATAGTAAAATACACAAATTAATATATGATATACACCAATAACGATAGTACAACCCACATATTTATATCTGATATATAATATGAACGAAAGTAAAATGCACAAATCAATATCTGATATACACCACTAACGATAGTACAACCCACAAATTAATATCTGATATACACAACTAACGATAGTAGAATACAAAAATTAATATCTGATATACACTACTAACGATAGTACAAAACACAAATTAATATATCGTATACACCACTGACGATAGTAAAATACACAAATTAATATATGATACAAACCACTAATGATAGTACAATACAAAAATTAATATCTGATATACACTACTAACGATAGTACAAAACACAAATTAATATATCGTATACACCACTGACGATAGTAAAATACACAAATTAATATATGATACAAACCACTAATGATAGTACAATATACTAACTAATATCTGATTTACGACATTAACGATAGTAAAATACACAAATTAATATATGATATAGACCCCAAACGTTATTACAATACAGAGATTCATCTCTGATTTACACCACTAACCATAGTACAATACAGTAATTAATATCTGATTTACGACATTAACGATAGTAAAATACACAAATTAATATATGATATAGACCCCAAACGTTATTACAATACAGAGATTCATCTCTGATTTACACCACTAACCATAGTACAATACAGTAATTAATATCTGATATACAATATTAACGATAGTAAAATACACAAATTAATTACTGATATAAACTACTAAAGATAGTAAAATACACAATTTGATATCTGATACACACACCACTAACGATAGTAAAATACACAAGTTATATATAATATACAACACTAACGATTATACAATACAGAAATTCATATATGATATACACATAAACCACTAACGATGGTAAAATTAACAAATTAATATCTGATATACAAAACTATCGATAGTACAATATACAACTTAATATCTGATATACACAACTTACGATAGTACAATATACAAATTCATATCTGATATATACCACTGACGATAGTACAACCCACTAATTAATTTTTATATACACCACTAACGATAGTAAAAAAAACACAATTTAATATATGATATACACCACTATCGATAGTACATTACAGAAATTAATATCTAATATACAATAATAACGATAGTAAAATACACAAACTAATATTTGATACACACCACTTACTATAGTACAATACACAAATGAATATTTGATATACAATATTAACGATATTACAATACACAAATTAATATCTGATATACAATATTAACGATATTAAATAACACAAATTAATGTCTGATACTCACCACTTACGATAGTACAATACAGAAATTAATAATTGATATACACAACTATCGATAGTACATTACAGAAATTAATATCTCATATACACCACTAACCATAGTAAAATTCACAAATGAATATCTTATATACCACTAACGATAGTACAATACACAAATTCATATCTGATATATACCACCGACGATAGTACCATACACAAATTAATAAATGATAATCACCACTAATGATAGTACAATACACAAACGAATATATGATGTACACCATAAACGATAGTACAATAGACAAATTAAGATCTGATATATATACCTTCAACGATAGTACAATACACCAATTAATATCTGATATACATCATTAACGATAGTACATTACACACATTAACATCTGATATACTCCACTAATTATAGGACAATACACAAATTGATATCTGATATACACCAATAACGATAGTACAACCCTTAAATTAATATCTGATATACTCCCCTAACGATAGAACAATGCAGCAATTAATATCTGATATACACAAATTCATATCTGATATATACCACCGACGATAGTACAATACACCAATTAATACCTGATATATATCATTAACGATAGTACAGTACAGAAATTAATATCTGATGTACACCATTAATGACATCACAATACACAAATTAATAGCTGATATACACCAGCATCGATAATACAAAACACAAAATACTATCTTGATATTACCCTCTAACGATAGAAAATAAAGAAATTATTATCTGATGTACACCACTAACGATTGACAATACACAAATTATTTATCTGATATTTTACCACCAACGATAGAACAATAAACCAATTAATATCTGACATAAACCACTAACGATAGTAAAATTAACAAATTATTATCTGATATACACAACTAACGATAATACAATACACAAATGAATATCTGATATACACCACTAACGAAAGTACAACCCACTAATTAATGTTTATATACACTACTAACGATAGTAAAAAACACAAATTAATATATGATATACACCACTATCGATAGTACATTACAGAAATTAATAGCTGATATACAATAATAACGATAGTAAAATACACAAATTAATATTTGATACACACCACTTACGATAGTACAATAAACAAATGAATATTTGATATACAATATTAACGATATTACAATACACTAACTAATATCTGATATACAATTTTAACGATATTAAAAAACACAAATTAATATCTGATACTCACCACTTACGATAGTACAATACAGAAATTAATTATTGATATACACTACTAACAAAAGTACAAAACACAAATTAATATCTCATATACACTCCTAACCATAGTACAATACACAAACTAATATATTATATACCACTAACGATAGTACAATACACAAATTCATATCTGATATATACCACCGACGATAGTACCATACACAAATTAATAACTGATAATCACCACTAATGATAGTACAATACACAAACGAATACATGATGTACATCATAAAGGATAGTACAATACACAAATTAATATCTGATATAACCCATTATCGATAAAAAATACACAAATTGATATCTGTTGTACACCACTAACGATAGTACAACCCACAAATTAATATCTGATATACACCATTAACGATAGTACAATACAAAAATTAATATATGAAATACACCAGTAACTATAAAACAATACACAAATTGATATCTGATATACACCACTAACGATAGTAAAATTAACAAATTATTATCTGATATATATACCACCGACGATAGTACAATACACAAAAAATATCAGATATATATATTACCGATAGTACAATACACAAATAAATATTTGATATACAATATTAACGATAGTCCATACACTAACTAATATCTGATACACGTTAGTAACGATACAAAAATACACACATTAATATCTGATACACACCACTTGCGATAGCACAATACACAAATTCACATCTGATATACACCATTTACGATAGTACAATACAGAAATTCATATCTGATATACACTACTAACGATAGTACAATACAGAAATTATTATATCATATACACCACTGACGATAATAAATTACACATATTAATATATCATGTACACTACTAACGATAGTACAACAAACAAATTCATATCTGATATACACCAATAAAGATAGTACAACCCAGAAATTAATGTCTGATATACACCAATAACGAAAGTAAAATACACAAATACAAAACCTAAATAAATAGTAAACAAACAGTATTTACACGTAATTAGGATTCACTTTAAATAGCTAGATATAATCTTAGTGTACATGAACATGGTTGGGTTAAACCTATGAAGAAAGAAATATACTACAGTTTGTATTCTTTACTTTGTGTAAACAAACAGGATTTACATGTAAATATGAGTATAATTAAATAGCTAGCTATTATATTAGTGTTCATGAATATGGTTGTGATAAACTCATGAAGAGGAAAAGGATTACAGCCTACATACTTAATTTTATAGCAAACAAAGAGTATTACAAACGTAATTAGGAGTCACTTTTAAAAAATAAGATATTATCTTAGTGTACATGAAGTTGGTTGTGTTAAAAATATTAATAAAGACCAATATTACTGTTTATATTCTTTATCTTATAGTAAACAAAGAGTAATTACGCGTAATTAGGAGTCACTTTTAAAAAATAAGATATTATCTTAGTGTACATGAAGTTGGTTGTGTTAAACATATGAAAAAGGAACAATATTACTGCTTATATTATTTATTTTATATGAAACAAAAAGTATTAACACGTAATTAGGAGTCACTTTAAATAACTAGATATTATCTTAGTGTACATGAACATGGTTAGGTTAAACCTATTAAGAAAGAAATAAACTACAGCTTGTATACTTTACTTTGTGTAAACAAACAGTATTTACATGTAAATAGGAGTCACTTTAAATAGCTAGATATTATATTAGTGTTCAGGAATATGGTTGTGATAAACTTATGAAGAGGTACAAGATTACAGCTTACATCATTTACTTTATACTAAACAAATAGTATTTACACGTAATTAGGAGTCACTTCAAAAATAACAAAATATTATCTTATTGTTTAAGAACATGGTTGTGATAAACTTATGAAGAGGAACAAGATTACAGTCTACATTCTTTATTTTATAGTAAACGAAGAGTATTTACACGTAATTAGGAGTCACTTTAAGATTCTTCACAAGTTTAACCAAACTATGTTCATGTATATTAAGATAATATCTAGTTGGAAAAAAGACTAAAGCTTACATTCTTTACTTTATAGTAACAAAGAGTATTTACACGTAATTAAGAGTCACTTTAAAAAAGTAGATATTATCTTAATGTACATGAAGTTGGTTGTGTTAAAAATATGAAAAAGGAACAATATTACTGTTTATATTCTTTATTTTATATTAAACAAAGAGTATTTACACGTAATTAGGAGTAACTTTAAATAACTAGATATTATCTTAGTGTACTTGAACATGGTTGGGTTAAACCTGTGAAGAAAGAAAGATACCACAGCTTGTATTCTTCACTTTGTGTAAACAAACAGTATTTACATGTAAATAGGAGTCACTTTAAATAGCTGGATATTATCTTAGTGTTCATGAATATGGTTGTGATAAACTTATGAAGAGGAACAAGATTACAGCTTACATTCTTTATTTTGTAGGAAACAAAGAGTATTTACACGTAATTAGGAGTCACTTTAAAAAAACAAGATATTATCTTAGTGTATATGAAGTTTGTTGTGTTAAACATATGAAAAGGAACAAGATTACGGTTGAGATTCTTTATTTTATAGTAAACAAAAAGTATTAACACGTAATTAGGAATCACTTTAAACTACAAAATATTATCCTATTGTACAATAACATGGTTGTGTTAAACTTATGAAGTGGGACAAGATTACAGCTTACATTGTTTATTTTATAGTAAACAGTTAGTATTTACACGTAAATAATAGTCACTTTAAAAAACTAGATATTATCTTAATGTATATGATGTTGGTTATTTTAAACACATGAAAAAGGAACAATATTACCGTTTAATATTCTTTATTTATAGTAAACAAAGAGTATATACACTTGATCATGTATAATAAGGTAATATATAGTAATTTCAAGTGAGTCCTTATTATGGTTGGGTTAAACTTTTGAAAAAGGGAAAAACTACAGCTTTATATTCTTTATTTATATTAAACAAAGTGTATTTACACGTAATAAGGTATCACTTTAAATTACTAGTTATTATCTTATTATAAATGCACATGGTTGGGTTAAACTTATGAAGAAGGAAAATACTACAGCTTATATTCTTTATTTTATAAAAAATAATGAGTATTTACACGTAATTAGGAGTCACTTTAAACAACTATATATTTTCTTATTATACATGCACATGGTTGGGTTAAACTTATGAAGAAGGAAAAAGACTACAGCTTATATTCTTTATTTTAAAAAACAATGAGTATTTACACGTAATTAGGAGTCACTTAAAAACTAGTTATTATCTTAGTGTACATGAAGTTGGTTGTGTTAAACATATGAAAAAGGAACAATATTACTGCCTAAATTCTTTATTTATAAAAAACAAAGAGTATTTACACGTAATAACAAGTTACTTAAAAT
>NW_013673686.1:23866-26621 GCF_000517525.1 Limulus polyphemus
CTTGTATTTATAAGAGCGGCCACGTAGCGACGGGGTGTTAATGAGTAATTGAATGTATGAGGACAAAATATTGTTGGCCACGTGAGACATAGCGTTGTTATAGAGCTACTGTTCAAATTAAGTGTATCGTAAAGTTGTATGCGGAAAGAATAAACCAGTTTTATTTAAGAAAGGACTTGTGTCGCTAAAGTTTCGTCGGAACGAATTTACGGAAAATTAACTAACGACTGGAGGCGTAACAATATTTTAAAGTAAACAAAGAGTATTTACACGTAATTAGCTAATTACGTTTGTAATACTCTTTGTTTGATAGAAAATAAAGAATGTAAGCTGTAATCTTGTTCCTCTTCATAAGTTTATCACAACCATATTCATGAACACTATAATAATATCCACCTATTTAAAGTGACTCCTATTTACATGTAAATACTGTTTGTTTACACAAAGTAAAGAATACAAGCTGTAGTATCTTTCTTTCTTAATAGGTTTAACCTAACCATGTTCATGTTCACTAAGATAATATCTAGTTGTTTAAAGTGACTCCACATGAACATGGTTAGGTTAAACCTATTAAGAAAGAAAGATACTATAGCTTGTATTCTTTACTTTGTGTAAACAAACAGTATTTACATGTAAATAGGAGTCACTTTAAATAGGTGGATATTATTATAGTGTTCATGAATATGGTTGTGATAAATTTATGAAGAGGAACAAAATCACAGCTTACATTCTTTATTTTCTATCAAACAAAGGGTATTACAAACGTAATTAGCAGTCACTTTAACTAACAAAATATTATCTTATTGTTCAAGAACATGGCAGTGATAAACTTATGAAGATGAACAAGATTACAGCTTATATTCTTTATTTATAGTAAAAAAAGAGTATTTACACGTTATCAGGAGTCACTTTAAATAACAAAATATTATCTTATTGTTCAAGAACATGGTTGTCATAAACTTATGAAGAGGAGCAAGTTTACAGCTTACATTCTTTATTTTAAAGTAATCAATTAGTATTTCACATAATTAGTATGCATTTTGAAAAACTAGATATTATCTTAATGTACATGAAGTTGGTTAATTTAAACATATGAAAAAGGAACAATATTACTCCTTATATTATTTATTTATAAAAAAACAAATAGTATTACACGTAATAACGAGTTACATAAAATAACTACATATTATCTTAATATACATGAACATAGTTTGGATAAACTTATGAAGAAGGAAAAAGACTTCAGCTTACATTCTTTATTTTATAGTAAACAAAGAGTATTTACTCGTAATTAGGAGTAACTTTAAAAACTCTATATATTTTCTTAGTGTACATGAAATTGTTTGTGTTAAACCTATTAAATAGGAACAATATTACTGCTTATATTCTTTATTTTATATGAAGCAAAGAGTGTTTACACGTAATTAGGAGTCACTTTAAATAACTAGATATTATCTTAGTGTACATGAACATGGTAGGGTTAAACCTATGAAGAAATAAATAAACTGCAGCTTGTATTCTTTACTTTGTGTAAACAAACAGTATTTACATGTAAATAGGAGTCACTTTAAATAGCTAGATATTAAATTAGTGTTCATGAATATGGTTGTGGTAAACTTATGAAGAAGAACAAGATTACAGCACACATTCTTTCTTTTATAGGAAACAAAGAGTATTTACACGTAATTAGGAGTCACTTTAGATAACAGAATATTATCTCATTGGTCAAGAACATGTTTGTGATAAACTTATGAAGAGAAACAACATTACAGCCTACATTCTTTATTTTATAGTAAACAAAGAGTATTTACACGTAATTAGGAGTCACATTAAAAAACTAGATATTATCTTAGTGTATATGAAGTTTGTTGTGTTAAACATATGAAAAAAGAACAATATTACAGCTTATATTCTTTATTTATAGTAAACAAAGAGTATTTACACGTAATAAGAAGTCATTTTAAATAACTAGATATTATCTTATTATACATGAAAATGGTTGGGTTAAACTTATAAAGAAAGAAAAATATTACAGCTTACATTCTTTATTTTACATTAAACAATGAGTATTTACACGTAATTAGGAGTCACTTAAAAAACTAGATATTATCTTAATGTACATGAATCTGGTTGTGTTAAAAATATGAAAAAGGAACAATATAACTGTTTATATTATTTATTTTATATTAAACAAAGAGTATTTACAAGTAATTAGGAGTCACTTTAAATAACTAGATATTATCTTAGTGTTTATGAACATGGTTGGGTTAAACCTATGAAGAAAGAAAGATACTACAGCTTGTATTCTTTACTTTGGGTAAACAAACAGTATTTACATGTAAATAGGAGTCACTTTAAATAGCTAGATATTATTTTAGTGTTCATGAATATGGTTGTGATAAACTTATGAAGAGGAACAAGATAAACAGCTTACATTCTTTATTTTATAGTAAACAAAGAGTATTTACACGTAAATAGGAGTAACTTTAAAAAACAAAATATTATCTTATTGTTTAAGAACATGGTTGTGATAAACTTATTAAGTAGAACAAGATTACAGCTTACATTCTTTAGTTTATAGTAAAGAAAGAGTATTTACACGTAATTAGGATCACTTTAAGAGCCAAAATATTATCTTATTGTACGTAATTAGGAGTCACTTTAAATAGCTAGATACTATCTTAATGTTCATTAATATGGTTGTGATAAACTTATGAAGAGGAACAAGATAAACGGCTTACATTCTTTATTTTAT
>NW_013673686.1:26649-33453 GCF_000517525.1 Limulus polyphemus
CTAGATATTATCTTAGTGTACATGAACATGGTTGGGTTAAACCTATGAAGAAAGAAAGATACTACATCTTGTATTCTTTACATTGTGTAAACAAACAGTATTTACATGTAAATAGGAGTCACTATAAAAAGCTAGATATTATCTTAGTGTTCATGAATATGGTTGTGATAAACTTATGAAGAGGAATAAGATTAAAGCTTACATTCTTTAGTTTAGTGTAAACAAACAGTATTTACACGTAATTAGGATCACTTTAAGAGCCAAAATATTATCTTATTGTACGTAATTAGGAGTCACTTTAAATAGCTAGATATTATCTGAGTGTACATGAAGTTGATTGTATTAAACATATGAAAAAAGGAACAATATTAAAGCTTATAATCTTTATTTTATAATAAATAAAGAGTATTTACACCTAATTAGGAGTAGCTTTAAATAACTAGATGATATCTTAGCGTCCATGAGCTTGGTTGTGTTAACCATATGAAGAAGGAACAATATTAAAGCTTATATTCTTTGTTTTGGAGTAAACAAAGAGTATTTACACGTAATTAGGAGTCGCTTTAAATAAAATAATATTATCTTCTTGTTCAAGAACATGGTAGCGTTAAACTTATGAAGAAGGAACAAGATTAAGGCTTACATTCTTTAATTTATAGTAAACAAAGTGTATTTACACGTAAGTAGAACACAATTTCAAAAACTAGATATTATCTCAGTGTTCATCAACTTGGTTGTGTTAAACGTATGAAGAAGGAACAAGATTACAGCTTACATTCTTTATTTTGTGTAAACAAACAGTATTTACATGTAATTAACGGTCACTTTAAAAGACAAAATGTTATCTTACTGCACAATATCATGGTAGTGTTAAAGTTATGAAGAGGAACAAGATTACAGCTTACATTCTTTATTTTATAGTAAGTAAAGAGTATTTACACATAATTAGGAGTCACTTTAAAGAACTAGATATTATCTTAGCGTATATGAACTTGGTTGTGTTAAGCATATAAAGAAGGAACAATATTACAGCTTATATTCTTTATTTAGGAGTAAACAAAGAGTATTTACGCGTAATTAGGAGTCACTTTAAATAGCTAGTTATCATCTTAGTGTACAAGAACATGCTTGGGTTAAACTTATGAAGAAGGAAATATAGTATAGTTTATATTCTTTGAATTGCGCATACAAACAGTATTTACACTTATTTAGGATGTTAGTGTACATGAACATTGTTGGGTTATATTTTTAAAGAAAAAACAAGATTACAGCTAATATTCTTGATTTTATAGTAAACAAAGAGTGTTTACACGTAATTAGGAGTCACTTTAAAAGACAAAACACTATATTATTGTACATGAACATGGTTTTGTGAAACTTATGAAGAGGAACATGGTTATAGCTTACATTCTTTATTTTAGAGTAAAGAAAGAGTATTTACACGTAATTAGGAGTCACTTTAAATAACTAGATATTACCTTAGTTTAAATGAACATGGTTACGTTAAAGTTATGAATCAGGAAAAGAATGTAAGCTGTAATCTTGGATTTTATAGTATACAACGATTATTTACACGTAATTAGATGTCACATTAAAAGATAAAATATTATATTATTGCACATGAACATTGTTTTGTGAAACTTATGAAGAAGAACAATATTTCAGCTTACTTTCTTTATTTGAGAATAAAGAAAGAATATTTACACGTAATTAGGAGTCACTTTAAATAGCTAGATATTATTTTATTATACATGAACTTGGTTGCGTTAAACTTATGAAGAAGGAAAAAGACTACAGCTTATATTCTTTATTTCAGATGAAACAAATAGTATTTACACGTAAGTAGAACTCAATTTAAAAACTGGATATTATCTCAGTGTTCATGAACTTGGTTATGTTAAACATATGAAGAAGGAAGAAGATTACAGCTTATAATATTCAGATTATAGTAAGAAAAAATAATAATAATTATAATAAATAAAATAATAAAAAATAATATAATAATAAAATAATAATAATAAAAAAATAACAAAATATTATTTCAGTGTACATCTACATAGTTGGGTTAATCTTATGAAGGAACAATATTACAGCTTATTCTTTATTTTAGAGTAAACAAAGAATATTTACACGTAATTATGAGTCACTTTAAATTGCTAGGTATCATCTTAGTGTACAAGAACATTGTTGGGTTAAACCTATGAAGAAGGAAATATAGTACAGTTTATTATCTTTACTTTGTGTAAATAAACAGTATTTACACGTAATTAGGAGTCACTTTAAATAGCTTGATATTTTGTTTGTGTACATGAACATTGTTGGGTTAAATTTATGAAGAAATAACAAGATTACATCTAATATTCTTTATCTTATAGTAAACAAAGAGTGTTTACACGTAATTAGGAGTCACTTTAAATAACTAGATATTATCTTAGTTTACTTGAACACGGTTGCGTTAAACTTATGAAGAAGGAACAAGATTACAGCTTACATTCTTTATTTTATAGTAAACAAAGTATTTACACGTAATTAGGAGTCACTTTAAAAACTAGATATTATCTTAGTGTATATGAAGTTGGTTGTGTTAAACATATGAAAAGAAACAACATTTCTGCTTATATTCTTTATTTTATATGAAACAAAGAGTATTTACACGTAATTAGGAGTCACTTTAAATAACTAGATATTATCTTAGTGTACACGAAAATGGTTGGGAGAAACCTATGAAGAAAGAAATACTTTACAGCTTGTATTCTTTCATTTATGTAAACAAACATTATTTACATGTAATTAGGAGTATCTTTAAATAGCTAGATATTATCTTAGTGTTCATGAATATGGTTGTGATAAACTTATCAATAGGAAAATATTACAGCTTACATTCTTTATTTTACATTGAACAACGAGTATTTACACGTAATTAGAAGTCACTTTTAAAAACTAGATACTATATTGGTGTACATGAAGTTAGTTGTGTTAAACATATGAAAAAGGAACATTATTATTACTTCTATTCTTTATTTATAGTAAACAATGAAAATTTACACGTAATATCGAGTTACTTATAATAACTAGATATTATCTTATTGTACACGAACATGGTTTGGTTAAACTTATGAAGAAGGAAAAAGACTACAGCTTAAATTCTTTATTTTACATTAAACAAAGTGATATTTACACGTAATTAGGAGTCACTTTAAATAACTATATATTAACTTAGTGTACATTAACATTGTTGTGTTAAACATATGAATAGGAACAATATTATAGCTTAATATTCTTTATTTATAGTAAACAAAGAATATTTACACGTAATTAGGAGTCACTTTAAATAACTAGTTATTATCTTAGTGTACATGAACATTGTTAGGTTAAACCTATTAAGAAGGAAATATACTACACCTTGTATTTTTTATTTTTTGTAAACAAAGAGTATTTACTCGTAATTACGAGTCACTTTAAATAGCTAGATATTATCTTAGTGTTCAAGAACATGGTTGTGATAAACTTATGAAGAGGAACAAGATTGCAGCTTATATTCTTTATTTTACAGTAAACAAAGAGTGTTTACACGTAATTACGAATCTTTTTAAAAGAAAAAATATTATCCTTTTGTACAATAACATGGTTGTTTTAAACGTATGAAGAGGGACGAGATTACAGCTTACATTCTTTATTTTATATAAAACAAAGAGTTATTACACGTAATTAGGAGTCACTTTTAAAAACTAGATTTTATCTCAGTGTACGTGAAGTTTGTTGTGCTAAACATATGAAAAAGGAACAATATTACAACTTAATATTCTTTATTTGTAGTAAACAAAGAGTATTTACAGGTAATTAGGATTCATTTTGAAAAACTAGATATTATCTTAATGTACATGAAGTTGGTTATTTTAAACATATGAAAAAGGGACAATATTACAGTTTAATATTCTTTATTTATAGTAAACAAAGAGTATTTAAATTTAAAAAGGAGTCCCTTTAAATAACTAGATATTATCTTATTATACATGAAGATGGTTGGATTAAACGTATAAAGAAGGAAAAGATTACAGATTATATTCTTTATTTTACATTAAACAATGAGTATTTACACGTAATTAGAATTCACTTTAAAAAACTAGATATTATCTTAGTGTTCATGAAGTTGGTTGTGTTAAACATATGAAAAAGGAACAATATTACAGCTTATATTCTTTATTTATAGTAAAAAAAGAGTATTTACACGTAATAAGTTGTCACTTTAAATTATTAGATATTATCTTATTATAAATGCACATGGTTGGGTGAAACTTATGAAGAAGGAAAAAAACTACAGCTTATATTCTTTATTTTAGAAAAAACAATGAGTATTTACATGTAATTAGTAGTCACTTTAAATAACTAGATATTATCTTATTATACATGAACATGATTTGGTTAAACTTATGAAGAAGGAAAAAGACTACAGCTTACATTCTTTATCTTATAGTAAACAATTAGTATTTACACGAAATAAGGAGTAACTTTAAATAACTAGATATTATCTTATTATACATGAAGTTGGTTATATCAAACATATGAAAAAGGAACAATATTACAGCTAAATATTCTCTATTTATAGTAAACAAACAGTATTTACACGTAATTAGGAGTCACTTTAAATAACTAAAATTTATTTAATGTGACTCCTAATTACGTGTAAATAATCATTGTTTAATATAAATTAAAGAATAGAAGCTGTAATCTTTTTTCCTTCTTCATGAGTTTAACCCAACCATTTTCATGTATAATAAGATAATATCTGGTTATTTAAAGTTACTCCTTATTTCGTGTAAATACTAATTGTTTACTATAAGATAAAGAATGGAAGCTGTAGTCTTTTTCCTTCTTCATAAGTTTAACCAAATCATGTTCATGTATAATAAGATAATAATATATTGTCTTAGTGTACTTGAAAATTGTTGGGTTAAACATATGATGAAGGAAGAAGATTACAGCTTATAATATTAAGTTCATAGTAAAAAAAGAGTATTTACACGTAATTAGGAGTCACTTTAAAAAAGTAGATATTATCTTAGTTTACATGAAGTTGGTTATGTTAAACATATGAAAAAGGAACAATATTACATCTTAATATTCTTAATTTATAGTAAACAAAGAGTATTTACACGTAATAAGGTGTCACTTTAAATTATTAGATATTATCTTATTATATATGAAATTTGTTGGGTTAAACTTATGAAGAAGGAAAAGATTACAACTTACTTTCTTTATTTTACATTAAACAATGAGTATTTACACATAATTAGGAGTAACATTTAAAAACTAGATATTATCTTAGTGTAAATGAAGTAGGGTGTGTTAAACACATAAAAAGGAACAATATTACTGTTTATATTTGTATTTATTGTAAATAAAAAGTATTTACACTTAATAAGGAGTCACTTTAAATAACTAGATGTTATCTTATTATACATGAAAATGGTTGGGTTAAACTTATGAAGTAGGAAAAAAGATTACAGCTTACAATCTTTATTTTACATTAAACAATGAGTATTCACACGAAATTAGAAGTCACCTTAAATAACTAGATAATATCCTAGTGTACATGAACATGGTTGTGTTAAACATATGAAAAAAAAATAAGATTACAGCTTATATTCTTTACTTATAGTAAACAAAGAGTATTCACACGTAATAAGGAGTCACTTTAAATAACTATATATTATTTTAGTGCACATGTACATGGTTGGGTTAAACCTATGAAGAAGGAAAGATACTACACCTTGTATTCTTTATTTTGTAGTAAATAATTAGTATTTACACGTAATTAGGAGTCACTTTATATAACAAAATATTATCTTAATGTACATGAACATGGTTGGGTTAAACCTATGAAGAAGGAAATATACTACACCTTGTATTATTTACTTTGTGCAAACAAAGAGTATTTACACGTAATTAGGAGTCACTTTAAATAGCTAGATATTATCTTAGTGTTCAAGCGCATAGTTGTGATAAACTTATGAAGAGGAACAAGATTACAGCTTACATTCTTTATTTTACATTAAACAATGAGTATTCACACGTAATTAGTAGTCACTTTAAAAACTAGATATTATCTTATTGTACATGGAGTTGGTTGTGTTAAGGAAATGAAGAAGGATGAATATTATAGTTTACATTCTTTATTTTATAGTTAACAAACAGTATTTACACGTAGTTAGGAGTCACTTTAAATAGCTATATATTATCTTAATGTACATGAACTTGGTTATGTTAAACTATGAAGAGGAAAAATATTACAGCTTAATATTATTTATTTTATAGTAAACAAAGAATATTTACACGTAATTAGGAGTCACTTTAAAAAACTAGATATAATCTTAGTGTACATGAAGTTGGTTATGTTAAACATATGAAAAAGGAACAATATGACAGCTTAATATTCTTTATTTTATAGTTAAACAAAAAGGATTTACACGAAATTAGGAGTCAATTTAAAAAACTAGATATTATCTTAGTGTACATGAAATTAGTTGGGTTAAACTTATGAAGAAGGAAAAAGACTACAGCCTACATTCTTTATTTTATAGTAAACAAAGAGTATTTACACGTAATTAGAAGTCACTTTTAAAAACTAGATATTAGCTTGGGGTACATGAAGTTAGTTGTGTTAAACATATGAAAAAGGAACAATATTACTGCTTATTTTCTTTATTAATAGTAAAGAAAGAGGATTTACACCTATTAAAAAATTACTTAAAATAACTAGATTTTATCTTAATATACATGAACATGGTTTGGTTAAACTTATAT
>NW_013673687.1:0-7560 GCF_000517525.1 Limulus polyphemus
TATATTGAAATGAAGACAACACAGTATACGTTCTTTGATTATATTGTAATTAAAAACAACACAGTATACGTTCTTTGATTATATTGTAATTAAAAACAACATAGTATACTTTCTTTGATTATATTGTAATTAAAAACAACATAGTATACGTTCTTTGATTATATTGTAATTAAAAACAACATAGTATACGTTCTTTGATTATATTGAAATGAAAACAACAAAGTATACGTTCTTTGATTATATTGAAATGAAGACAACAAAGTATACGTTCTTTTGATTATATTAAATTGAAGACAACACAGTATACTTTCTTTGATTATATTGAAATGAAGACAACACAGTATACTTTCTTTGATTGTATAGAATTGAACACAACACAGTATGTGTTCTTTGATTATATTGTAATTAAAGACAATTACAATATAATCAAAGAAAGTATACTGTGTTGTCTTCAATTCAATATAATCAAAGAACGTATACTGTGTTGTCCTTAATTACAATATAATCAAAAAACGTATTCTGTGTTGTCTTCAATTCAATATAATCAAAGAAAGTATACTGTATCATTATTAGGTCCAATAATGCCTGGAGACGGCTTGAATGGGTGATGAAGGAAAAACTTTAATATAAGTTTAACATAATAGCAAATGTACAACGTTTCGACAAGATTTTGTCATCATCATTATTAGGTCTGCTTAGGTCTGTAGTTTAATTGATATCTTATAACACAATAATAAAACTCAAATATTAAATAAGAAAAGTATTACTTGTGTACATTTCAATATAATCAAAGAAAGTATACTGTGTTGTCTTCATTACAATATAATCAAAGAAAGTATACTGTGTTGTCTTCATTTCGGATTAAAAAAAAACGTTCAAAAAATTTACTCTCTTTAAAAATATAACTTTGACAACATCAAGATATTTTATATTTCTGCAGGTGCTAACAATTTTCATTAAACGTCCATTAGCTCTTTTCTATTTCATTCTTAAGATTACTCTATTTTCATAAGTAATGTAATTGTATGTATGACAAAGTTAAATATATTAAATATATAACTGTAGAAGAAGTATAAGAGCAGTAAAGCTTCAAAAAAGAGGAATGGAATTCGTTGGCACACTTTTGTTGAAGCCGATGCTTCCCTAAAAAGAACAGAGATAAAAATTAGACCAACTAACTTTGCTATTGCTCATTGAGAATCTTGTAGTTTGTTTTTGAAGTTAATAGAATCTAAGCAATTTATCATATTTTGAATATTATAATTCTTTATCATACATATACTGTTTATTTCATTCCAAGTTTTAGTTCTTAATGGCTAAGTCATTTTCAATAATTTTCAACTGTTCGATAGTTACAGGGATGTCACTACAAGCTTACATATTTAAGAATGTTCAATACTTCCGCATATCTTATTCTGCACTTTCATTAACTTAATTTTTTCTGACTTAACATGCACTCACTTGGTCTCCTATATATATATATATATTATAGATTGAGGCCTAGAACTCTCTACAAATTACGAGACGCTATTATGCAACGATACTCACTTAAGGCAACGAGAAACTACAGAAGGTTCGAGTAATGTGATGTCAATTACAACAATTGAACTCCACACACACAACATACGACTCTTTCCGAGTTACATAACGCAATTTGTCATAACTCTCGCTTTTAATATAATTACTTTTAACACTCTTGTTATGACAACTAAATAATAATTAAATATTATGTCACTAAACTAACTGAGTAATAACTCTTAAACTAAACAATCTTGCATATCCAACAATGACTCAAAGTTCTACTTGCTGACAAACGTTTCACAGTAAAGTTTTAAGTTTATTTTTGAGGGTGGAAGCTTTATTGATGTTATCTTTGGATTATGTTCGATATCACTTTCGTTGCAAATTCATTCTTGCTTAAATAACATTTGAATTTGTTTACTTCTTGGTTGAACAGTTTTATATTGTTTTTTATTTAATTATATTGCAGTTTTATTTGTGTAGCTTTGTGCTTAATTACAAACATAGAACTCTAGAAAATAAACAAATTATATAAACCATAATGAAACTCTTAACGTCCTTCAAGAATTCATTAATTTGTTCTTTAAAAGCCAATAAATACCTCATCAGATGTCAGCAAGTAGGACATTGTTTGTAACAAATTGACATACACACATAGAAACATAAAGACAAATGTTGCTTAATTATTCTGTAAATATTTTTCTGTAACTCGTTGATTGTCAAGAGGTTTCCAACTTTCATCATAGTGTTTGACATTTCATCGACAGAGAGTTGTTTTTACTACACAAGGTGAAACTGTATTATATAATACCAATTGAATGACATAAATCTTAGACAGATCGATAACTGATTTCATTTTGGTTTTCTTTGTTGAAAACATAAGATTATAGAAAATATAGTGATCCATATTCTTTATGACAGACTGGTTTATAGATTTGTTGGACTTAAGTTGTGCTATAACACATACTAAGATACTTTAAATTTTAATGTTTTACGATATTTAATTTTAATTATATTATTGTTGAAATATAAAATTTCATAACAATAAAACTGTTAAATAATTATTTGGCATAGCTTCTCACATCTGTTTCATACAATGCGTATGACATTAATAATACTTTTCGAATTTATTATTTGGTAGTTATCATGATATTCGATTATATTTTTGTAATTTGATTGTAATAATTTTACTGCTTCATTACTTTTGTCCTTTCTGCGAATTAAGCGTTTCAACCTAAAAATTTATTCATTAAGCCTCATTTTCGATTAGAATATTTTTGCCCTTAGGACTATTTCCACTGTGCTTGTAGCGTCATCTGTTGGTATAATATACTTTATAATCTTACTTTCACTTTGTATATGTAAAGTTATAGTTTTATGTTCTTAATAAAAGTAATTACATCTTTCTTTAACATTTACTTTACTTCACTTTGGATAACAATTACAATTAAATTATATTCTTACTCTTGACATAAATAAAGTCGTGAATAATATTATCCTGCTGTCATTTTAATTATTTAGATATTATACATTTTTAACTCCCTTTCTCATTCAAGTATACTACAAAGGTTTGTGTTCTAAACACTTATTTTCTTCCTACCGAGTGTGAGTTTTACATGCAACTAAAAACACATTAGGAACAACCAGAAACGTAAGTCAAATAAACGTTTTTGTTTCCAAAAGTCTTGACTTCAAGTTTTGTCTCAAGTTTGAGAATGTCTACGTTATTTATAGACGTAGGACTATTTTTCTGTAATTCCATTTTAAGAACCAAGGAATGTTTTAGTAATTAAGAATTAATAATATATAAAATAAAGTACATTTATCAAAATCGTCTAAATATAAAATCTCATTCCTGTTGAGTTGTTGATCTTTTTTCTTACTTTCAGCAACAAAAGTTCTCGTCAAATATTCTAACTACAACTAAAACTTTACAATAGCTCTAAAAATATTGACAACTTTTACGATGATAATATTAGTATACGGAATACTCTTCAGAAACGTTCATTTGCGCTTTCTGGAAATCTTAAGGTAATTTCAACAAGATAAGAAAGATGTGAACCAGAAGATGGTTTGTTTTGTTGCTTGTATAATGGATACAGTTTTTCTTATATTGTTAGGATTTGATTTAATTTTGATCTATTTGGCCTATAGAATATTGTTGATTGTAAAATCATAGCAAGTTCTAATCAATAAATTTTAACCTATCTTTTGTATTCACCACGACAGGTGATTCAGCATTGTACCACAACGGTTCACTTTTCTCGACAGAAGACCAAGACAACGATGAACATGCAAAAAGTTGTTCTAATGAATATGGTGGTAGTGGTGGATGGTGGTTTAAAGGTTGTGCGAATAGTAACTTAAATGGCTTTTACAAACGTTAGATACGATAGGAGGTTAATAAATTTTCAAGTCATTAGAAAAGTATTTTAATCTAAAGTACATGAAATCTAAATCTCTTCTTCCTGAGACGAATCAAACATTTATAAAGTTACGAAAATGAAACATGCATAATAGACATATCTGACTTTAAAACCTAATCCCGGTAGTTTTACGTCCCTCTAAAGATAGAAATAATGTGAAACTAAAGGCTATATGGTTAAAAAACGTAATTTATCGAATGAAAAAATTTAAATATTCCGAAACTAACTAAGAAAAATGCACATCCTTTATAACTGGGTGGAGTTAGATGTGAATTTTAAGATTTTCTTCCTAATAAGTGTTTAACTTTAGGACGTTTTTCTAGATAAAGCATATTTGAAATTCGTTTTGTTTATAATATGACAATATATGATTCCATTAAAGCGCATATAGAATATAACCGTTAATGAAAAATTAAAAACTATCTAACATACTGTAGGTTTAATGGAATCACGAAAGTAACGACACCACCTGATTGTAAAGAAGTATCGTGTGGTGCACTAAAGAAGCTACGATCTACCTAGCTTATATTACAAGATCTATAAAAATACACTAAAAATTGTTCAATTTACAGCATTTACATATGTTTGCTTTTAATATACAACAGCAGGAAGATTATAATAATTCTTGTGTTTTTTTTACACTATAAAATTAATACCAAATAGTTATTCAATAATTATTTGATTGAAACAAGACATTTATTTTGAAGAAGTTTGTTTTTCATCTACTCTTTTCTTAACTTTTATTTTGTAATATTCCACAAGTAGTAACAGCTTTTCATAAAATATCATCAGTAAGATTATCTAAATATACCAAATACTTTGAAACCAACAGGTTGTTGTGTAAAAAGTTTGAAGATTATGATTATAAAATATTTTCTTTCACAAGCATTTTAGCTATTATAATATATAAAGTGATTTGTAGGAAATTATTTTTAATATAGGAAAAAATCATAAAAATTAAATTAAAATTTGTTTATTATAATTGCTGTAGTTGATGTGCCCATTAATGATACTTGAATAACTATAAATTTCAAGAGTGGGATAAAAATCACAACAATAATTATGCCAATAAAATCATAAACATTGTTTTACTCGTGTTAGTTTCAATGTAACAATATAACTTAAAGCAAATATCCTTACCGGCATCACCACTATAAGAGCGCAACACAAGAAAATATGAGAACTTAGCATGGACCGTTTTCCCTGAAAAATCTTCTAAATCAACTCTAAGCTCCATTTCCTTGTGGTTTGTTAAGGCAAATATTTTGTCGTTTCCTTCAAAATAAAAGTAAATTGTAATTCGTATTGAAACACAACATGTTTCCCAAGTTATGATATTTTATTCTTATAACAGTTGTATCATAACAGGATTCTAGACTGTGGGATATGCCCCTAGGATGCGCGCAGTCGTGGTTTGGAGGGGGGCTTTGGCAGGAGAGCCCAAAAATAATGACTGACGAAACAAAATTTTGGAGGAGACGAATAACCAACAAAGCTTTTCTGTAGTTTAAAAAATATAGTAAAAACAGGTAAAGAAGATACTGATTTTGCTATTATCACTTCCGAAAATTATTTTAATCTAAAGTGAAGGGGGTGTAATAGAAACTTTGCTGAGATAGGGGCGCCGCTGTTTAAAGTTAGGAAAACGCCATCTTAAGGTGTTTTTCTTAGAGCAAAGCCACATCCGGCTATCTGTTGTGTCCAGCGAGGGGAATCGAATCCCAGATTTTAGCGTTGTAAATTAGAAGATTTACCGCTGTCCCAGCCGGAGGACCTATCTTGAGAAAATATATCGCATGTGTGCTTCTCTTCCAAAAGACATAATACCGGTGTATAAAGTTTTACTTTTCATAAATACTGTGATAAAATAATTCTATCTTGTTTTTCAAGCTCTTATCTTTCACGTGATAAAAACAACAACATAATATTCGGTACGTTTACTAATACTTCTCATGTTGGAAATAGAAAATGAGAAGAAGCGGAAAGTTCCTGTTTTGGTTACAATTTTTTAGATCTCTTTATATAGTTAGTACACTTTAGACTTGAAATTTAGAAAGAGATGAACTTCTAGTAACTAAAATTATTTTTCAACTTACTATCCTTATTATGTAAATTATTATTTAACAAAAATACTAGTGTGCCCAAAAATACTTGTGTGAACCGTTGGACCGATTGCAATCAATTTTGGAATGTAGCATTAGGGACCATAGGCGTGTAATATAGATGAATTAGGAAGGTCGACGTTGTGTGTGTATTATGTGGACTTATAATTAACAAACTAAGTATAAAATAGAACACGAGAAAGAACTTTAACAATATTCTGTTTTGTTCTATAACAGACAGTGTTAGAAACAATGTTTTTATATTATAGTGTTTATTCGTTCTATTTTAACCTGGTACGTCTGAGGGCTTAAATAGCTATAAATAGAATTTCAATGCCCACGTTGGGTATAGAAGAATCTGTACCTTTTTGCTTAACAACAAACAATTATAAACTGACAGTGATCAAAATTGTATATACTTACTATCCTTTAACTGAAAATCTACGTGAATTAATTTTCAAACAATTAAAACTCTTATACACCATAAGTTGTAAAATAAAAAACAAGAATACAACTTAGTGCTTAAAAAAGAAGCTAACCCTGGTGCTTTGTGCCTTAAATCTGCAATGAACAACAATAAAAAATTAAGAATGTTCTCACGGTTTACAGAAGAAGTTTGTAATTGGTAATAATTTAGCCTACATTGTACATACTAGCTTAACTTGAAACATTTAGTTTTTTTTTAAGTGCGATATTAATAAAAGTAACAATGAATGTAAACTATTGTACAAATCAGTGTAAAGCACACATTAAAATATGTTCCAAGATAATAAAGATACAATTATATCATCGATATATTAATTACATTAACTTTAACAATCCAAGATATTTCTCATTATTACGTACTACAGAATAGGTTACGTAAGAAAAGGAAATAAAGGAATATTGTTTGGTAAAAAACGCCACTCAATTGTTGGAAAAATGCCTGTTGAAACAAATGCTAACCCTACATTTACATTTTCTTTGTTCTAAGAAGAAGCATACTAACCAAGCCAAAAATCTTCGTTCAGTGATCCAAATCCCATGCTGTACTGATACCAAGATTGATTGAAATCCTGGGGTTTCTCGTTATAGTATCCGCGGCGTTGGATTATCTTTGGTAAAGAAAATGTATTAAAACTTTGCTTTATAATTACTAATGTAAATTACTTGACTTCCGTATATTAAAAATTAATATCATACTGATTTTCCTTAACTAATTATTTCCATACTACTAGTGTGAAATAAAGTTCTATCCGTATACAATATTTTAACTTGTTACTTATATTTGTATTCCAAATTAGATAATTAATCACAAACATTTTAAAGTTATGTTAGTATAGTTGACTCATATATGCATTTTAATCAAATAGCAATAGCTTATTCAACTTATTGCAAAAAGTTTAGAAATATGGAACACACTCCTACCGTCCACCCACCACCTTCTGTGTCCATGTCACATACAACATTAACTGGTTCGTTGAAGAACCGTGGCCAGATTGAGTATACCCGGTTACTCTCAACATAGCCTC
>NW_013673687.1:8196-9470 GCF_000517525.1 Limulus polyphemus
AAGAAAGTATACTATGTTGTTTTTAATTACAATATAATCAAAGAACGTATACTATGTTGTTTTTAATTACAATATAATCAAAGAACGTATACTATGTTGTTTTTAATTACAATATAATCAAAGAACGTATACTGTGTTGTTTTTAATTACAATATAATCAAAGAACGTATACTGTGTTGTCTTCAAATACAATTTATTATTGCCTTACGGTACATAGGAACAGGTTTAATTACGTGAATTTGTCTGTTAGTACTTATAAAAAGCAATGTTACAAAACTAATAGCAAGGGACACTTGTAGGGTTTCTTCCATTATAACTGATATTTCCTTGCACAGAACGCGGAAAGGGTATGTAAAAAATATTAATCGAATCAAGATTGGTTGATTAACAAATGAATAATAAGATGTCTGCAACGTTTCCTCGTATCTCAAATAACAACAACAATATGAATATATTAAATATACATAAATGTATTTAAATAAATAAAATGTTTTCAGCTTATATAACCACTTTTCTGTAATTCATAAAGTTAAACAATAGTGCAACAAAAACCTAGAGCACCAATACTCCCGAAAACACTCGGGTTAGTAGTTTTGTGTTTATTCGATATTTTGATCCTAATGTAACTCCTCAGTATCATGAGTAACACTTCCTAGATCATAAGTGTGTTAGTTAGTAATCTATAGCATGAGAATAATTCTATAACCCACTTTGTGATGTTTCACATTTTGTTTAATAAAAATAAATATTTTAGAAAATAACTCATCCGTTCATCCTTTTCTACCCATTGAATGTAATGAGAAACAATTTTAAACACAATTACTTGTTTACCTTTTTTACCATTAAACATTTACTGACATATGTTTATATGTTAACAATAATTGGTTATTTAATTTAGTTAATAATGGGTTCAATTATATTTCGTGATTTATTTATAGTTTTTCCAAAAAGATCTCACTACGAAAACTACGTTCAACCAATTCAAACACACATGAAAACGTTGCTCAGGATCCAGTCATCTCATCTCCACCATCTGTACAGAACAATGTTGAAGATCCCGTATTTCTAGATTATAACTAACATAGCTAGGGAAACATTAGATTATTTCCAACTAAAGAATGAACGTTTCAAACGAACTGCTGTTTCATTAAAGGTGATTGTACAAGCTCTGAAAACAATTAATATTCAACAAAGGTGTTGAAATGCGAAGAGCCCTTTTTCAGATACAACTTTAGAAAGAGCATTCTTTATAAATATAAAAATTACCTCACAAA
>NW_013673687.1:10470-18213 GCF_000517525.1 Limulus polyphemus
AAACAAACAAAAACAAAAAATATTCAAATACATCCATAGTCTACATAAAAACACTTTATAGTTAGAGTGTTAAAACATGTTAAAGTCACTTTTCATAATCATCTTGTCTGCATTGCAAAAATAATTTTGCACACAGCACCTTCCTCTTTGGACAAAGTGTAGACGTCTGCATTTTGTGTTTCGTGATCCCATTTACCTGAAACTGGTGTAAAAAATATTTTTTTTATGTATTTCCATGAAATACTGCTGGAATATAACCTCTGAAATTAATTTTGGGTCACTAATCTTGTCAATCCTCCTTTCATGTCGGTGTTGGTGTTGAAAGATCGTAAGCACATACAATGATCATCCAATAGAAGCTTGTACCAGTTTGACCACATGTCTTTATGTGTATGTGTGTGTTTTATAGAAAAGCCACATCGGACTATCTGCTGTGTCCATCAAGGGAGAACGAACCCCTGATTTTAGAGTTGTAAATTCGTAGACTTACCCTTGTCCCACAGGGGGGGCTTTTAAATATCCTAGGCTCAGATATATGAAAAGTTTTTTGTTGTTTTTTATATATACACCATACCTTCGAAAACGCCAATGAAGTAATTGAAAAATACACTAATTAAACTTAAACTTATTTAACTTGACGGATTTATAACTGTCACTTTAAATACAGAGCTACGCCATTTCAATAACAATTTTCGGAATTTTGGAACCTTCCAAACTCTTTACTTAATGAAAATGGAATATCTATAAATAAACAACTGAAAATGATGAACTGTCGTATACGACTTATTGTTATCACTGTGTAATTTGCCTTTCTCCTAGTGGCATTTAGTACAGTCTTAAATAACCGATTATAACTAAAAGCTACTTATCGTATTATATGTTAACATTGGTAGTTACTTATTTACAATTCAGACATTGCCGAGATTTACTCGCATTTTCTTTCATCGGTTTGTGGGAGTGTTATCGGAGAGGAAAGTCGTGGCTCAACTGATGACATGTTCAGCTTAACTGTAAAACTGAGGGCTTATAAAGCTATAAATCGAGTTTCGATACCCACGATGGGCACAACGCAGATAACTCATTGTGTAGCTTTGTTCGTAATAACATTTTGTTTGTTTATAGTTAAGCACAAAGCTATACAATGGGCTTTCTGTGATATTCTTACCACGGGAATCGAAACCAGGTTTTTGCGTTATAAGTCTTACCGCTGAGCCACCAGGGATGTTCGAGGAAGCGGAAAATCTACAAAGGCAGAGCTTACACAGCAGCAGCTTCTTAAGTCATACCCCTACCAGATCCTCATTGTCCTCATTCGCAAAGTAAAGGATGTGGTTGAGAAAAAATAACTATCCGATTCAAAAGTCATTGCGATGAAGTTGGCGCTTTGTGCTTAATTCCAAACAAACAAACGTACCATTGTTAGACATTAAATTATAGGGAATACAACTATTTGGTAGAAAATGCAGAATTTATTTATATTTTACGAGTGTTTTTGTGTGGCACTTTTCATTCATGTAAGCCTAGAAGATTTTGAATTATAGAATGCTCTTGGTACCATTTAGCTTGCAGTGTTTTCAGGTTACAAGTCGTTAGATTTCTTTTTTTTAAAAGCTTTTTGAGCTTTCAAAGCTCCGAATATCTATACAAGATTTTGCATATTTATGCCCAGTCGGTCATAAAAAATATAACAATTGACTATAATATTTTAATATTTCTTATACAAATTTCGATTGTTTGTTTGAAGTTAAGCACAAAGCTACACAATGGGCTATCGGTGCTCTGCCCACCGCGGGTATTGAAACTCGGTTTCTACCGTTGTAAGTCTGCATACATAACGCTGTGCCACCAGGGGGCGATACCAATTAATGAAGCTAACTGTATACAGTGTCTTAACCTATGAGCTTTTGTCAACAGTAGTTTAAGTTGCTAACGGTACCAGGATATGTAGTGGGAGTTAATTTTGAAAGTTGCTAAAGATGTATCAGCAAAAGGGCTACAACGCTAGAAACCGGGTTTCGATACCCGTGGTGGGCAGAGCACAGATAGCCCATTGTGTACCTTATCTTCTACTTTTGCTGTCTTGGCACTGTGGTTTTACTCTACCAGAAACAACCATTTTGTACGACTTACTTTCAATCTGTTTTACTTTATCAAAGCATTAATTCAACATCAACTTTTACACAATGAAAAATTTAATGTATTACAACAAGTGTAAATAGAAAGGCAACCAGTAAATTTATTTGTACTTTATTGCTGGATGATATGGTCATAATAAAACATATGGAGTGAGATGGATAAAAGTTCTTGGCTGTGTTGATATTTGTACAGATACAGAAGACAATACAACTCCTCTTGCCATCGATTTATTGATGTTTGTAGTTGTTTCTCTAAACACCAACTCGAAGATACCTGTTGGCTATTTCTTTATTATTGGCATAATAGCAAAATCTGGTGTTCTTCGTTCTTCTTATCATTTGTTGTATTACATATCTTTCACATTTCTGTAAGTTAGCCAGTCTGTGAAGTTTCTCTCATTTATACTGTTTATGTGATTTGATCTCTAGTCTGGACATTTAACTTTTTTTTTTATTGATGCTAGTTCCCTCGTGTTGGAAGTAAAATTTATTGATATAAAAAATTCTCAGTTTTACTATCGTAGAGATTACCAGATGTGTACATTCTTTTATTCCGACATTTTGAGGCTAATGACGTTGTATACTTAGTGTTTTAAGGTTTGGTACGTCAATGAATAGGCTGGAGAATTTAAAGCAAATCACTATACCATGTAACACCATCATTAGTGTGTTTATGATCACTACTGAGGTGTTAGCAGATAAAGTTAAACATACAAGTTATCATGGTTAATATCTGCTGTTGACATTAGGACGAAGGAAGGTAGCCTTGTTTGTGTCGTTGTATACTGTTAACTGTTTCAGACTTTTATCCAATTTCCTTTTGATGTTTCTCGAGGACTTCGCTAATCCTCTTTGTTGTGTTTGTTAGACTTGATCTTCTATTAGTTGCTATCCTCAACTAGATTTTGAAACTTAATTAAGTATTATTCTTCTTTGTCTATTATCACAGTGTCACTACCAGCAGAAAACATTAATTCCACATTTAGAACTATTAAAATATTATGTTTTGTTGGTCGTTTAAAGTTAGTTTTCTAAGTTGTAAACAGGTGCATTTTTTTAGGTTTGGTGTTCAACAACTTTAGTTTGAAATATTTCACTACGTTATGTTAAAACATGTTCAAAATGTTTGTTAAATTAGCTCTTTAGTAGAAACTTTGTTGTCGCTAATCTTTTCCTAATTCGTTATACATACCACTATTGTGCTTATTGGTTTTTCAGTGCTCCATTCGTTTCTAATGAAAGTATTTTATTGTTTAATAATTCTGGTTTACTATTCTCTCTCACTCTTATAACTGCTCTGGCGAAGTCTAATTGTTGGAGTACTGAATTGTGAATCAGAATGTTCTAGGTAGAAATCGTGGTGCTGCCAATTACGGTCTACACTTCAGTCCGAGAGAGTCTTATAAGAGTGACAGTTCACTTTGTAATTCGATTCAGAGTCTAACGAAGATTTTGTGGTGACGATAGCTGCTAACTGGTCGTCTTTCAAGGATCATAAGTTTATAATTTGGTCGCGGTGTACATATGGTCCCGTTGAGTTTGAAAATATCAACACCACAAAGATATTCTCAGGTTCACTGATTTTCCTTAGATTAATCACATAGAAGTCTCAAAATAACAGGAGGTTCGCCAGCGAATTTTTTGCAGAACAAATTCTGTGTTTTCTTAACACAGTAGACCAATGTTTCTTTCAATACAAACTCAATCAGAATTATACGTAAGCGTATTTTGTTGTGCCTTTATTGGATAGTTCGCAGTGTGCTTAGTACGAATAAATATCTGAAAGGATGTCAAAAATCACGTTCCATATTAAGAAATCATGACATTATATACTAACAACAATAATGTCATTCTTATGAAAGTATAAGCGTAACCCATGAAATTGACCGTCATTCTTACGATGCAACAAGGGGTGCTTGTGGTATCACCTGAACTGTCAGTAGAAAATACTGCTATTTACTTCTAATTATGTAAAAAATGGATGTTATATCTCTAAAGTATCATCTAACCTGTCAAGACCACGTGTTTCCTTAGATAAATATAATTTTTCAAAATTCCTCTAGGTATTGTAGCTCACACTAGAGTTTTCTCTCTTCTTACTCACGGAACTAGGTCATTCAATTAGGGTTTCACTTGCACTTTCTCTAGGAAAAGATCACCGTAATCTGAACCATACTTTATAGAAATAAACATGAGTGTGTTCCACTGACAGGTCAGATGTTGTCCATAATATATAGCATTCCTTGTTTCATAGCTAGAAAAAAAACAGCAATGTGTTCAATAACTACATAATATAAAACTTTCATATACTTTTCTCACTTACTTTGTATAATTAAATGGCATTTATTTTGCCATGAATACATTACATTTTGTTGTTATAAATTCATTACTCTGTATGTACATTACTATAGGTACTTCACTATATCACCACAAAGGTTAAAATTCCTAGACAGTAGAACAATATAATGAACAACAGGATTTGAGTATGGTGTATTACATAGGCCTAAATCTAATTTTCCAGCCATCTAAGAAGAAAGAATTAAAACTGCATTTTATACATACGCTTGAGAAAAAGAAACTGTTTTTATCACTCGATCTAAAATTATCATTATCTTTTTAACACTTTATGATAGTGGACCAAGTTTATAAAATCCAATGAAAATCTAACGTTTTTGTCAGATCCACTTGGTGGGCGAAGGTATATGTTTTATGTTCAACAAATACAAAGTTCGCAGTAAATCCATTGTTGTCATCGAATCCATTTTGTTTTGGAAAAGATTAAATGCAATTATTAATGTTTAGCGGCCCGGGCTGCGTATTGTAAAGTTCAACCTGACCTTTAAACAGTGTGCCGGGCTGCGTATTGTAAAGTTCAACCTGACCTTTAAACAGTGTGCCGGGCTGCGTATTGTAAAGTTCAAACTGACCTTTAAACAGTGTGGACGATATAAAGGGGAGTCAATTAATCCATTTGGATAAGAGTAGCCAGAAAGGCGGATACACCATTGGTTGTTCTGCTTTCCTATGATCAAAAGCTCTAAAATAGAGATGGGTATTTCTTTGTTGTCTTTCAAAATATGTAGTGCATACTCGGGAGATTTTGATAAAAAGGTTAGAAAAAAAACGACCTTTACATTCTAAATAATTAGAAGAGAACTCTTATTTTAACCAACGTTTAGTCTTTATAGGTTCTTTAGGCCTAGAATCTCAACAATCATTGATCTGGCCTCTTAACCTCTGTATAAAGAAGCAATCTGAGTTAAAAATATCAATATACAAAAGACTGATGTTATTCTGTCATTCACATAATGTATGATGATAACATTAGCTGATATGATGAGGCATTTTATAATACTTACTATATATATATATTGCAAGTTTGATATTAGCATAACTCTGACAATTATCAACATAGTATTTTCACATCACGTGTTTCACAGTAAAATCAGGAGGATGTACACGTAAAAAGAAAATAAAAGCTTTTTTTAAAATCAAAATAGATAAGAACAGATCATATCCAGCTTATCATTGTTTGAACATAAATATGTTTCAATGTAAGTATTTTATCTATGACAAAAAGACTGTACTTAGTAATAATTGTATAATTGATCATAGCAAGACTTCACAGAAACATGAGTAAAGATATTAGCGTAAAACGTTGTGTAGTTTGTAAATTATTAATTTTTCTATGTCATAACAAATCTGATCAAAGTTCTTCATTCATTAGTTATCTGTCATAAATTCTCTTGACAAGCACTTCGTTCAATACCAAAACTCATTAACTGGCTAGGTTACATTATAAAAAGCTTTAGTTGCAACTCATTTTATATTTCAGGTATATGATACATCAGGTCTGATAATGTAGAACGCATTAAACAAACATATCTCTTCATGACAGTGATTTCACCTGAGCTTTGCACTCTTTTTCTTTGTTGGTTCAGAGAGAACAGCTGCCCGCAGATAGCTTTGTCGGTTTTCTTTTCGGCCACGGCCGCCGACAGAGGGTGACGTCCCAGCCAATTATCCAGGGCCCGGGTCCTGGGGGGAGGAGCAACCTTTGTTTATTTATGGTTTTAATTGTATTATCAAAACACATTTGTTTATAAGTCCTGGAAATATATGTACTTCTTACGTACACCAAGACGTTTTTGCATTTAACTCATACCATAAGCTTTTTAAATGCTCTTCCCTCCCCTGCGTACGTATTGTTATCATATCGTGCTCACTCAGTACTTAGAAATTACGTTGAATTGATTCAAAACATGTACCGCCATAAATTTTGCTCACAAAAGCGAAAGGAGAGAAAGAAAAAACAAACGAATTGTAGCTGAGAAGCAGGAACTTTATCGTAAAGGATTTTGTAATTGATGTAAATAAAGAGAAAAGCAACGCTCTTTCACAAGGAGAATGTGCTGATAGACCTGGGCCTAACAGCGTGGACATAAACTCTCCGTTGAAATGTGACATTGCTAATTCATTGCAAGAAAAATAAAACATCAGCAATAAACCATCCCTAAATAGATGCGACTGACATTTTTTTTACACAAATGACCCAGGTATGTGGGCAGAGAGATTAACTGATTTTGAGAAGCAAAATGTCATCAAGTGTTGTCAAACAAGTCTTACTGAATGAACTAAATCTATGTCATTAGATTCTGATGGTCGGATATTTCCCGAACATCTTCTGTATTCACAATCACTAAATGGCCGTATGAAGGTAGAGAGAGATTGGTTAACTTGGAACAATAGTAAAGGAGCCTTATTTTGCATCCATTGTTTGCTATTTTCTAATGAGCTGGAGAAAAAATCCTGTAGCACATTATGAAAAAAAGAAGGATTCAATGTAGCAAGAGGCGCAAATTATATGACAGACTTTTTGACCATGAGAGGAGTAGTCAGCATCAGCATTTTTGCTGGCAATGGAGAAACCTGCAGCTTCAGAAGCAGAAATGAACAAAGCTTTACTAGAGAGACTTTTGGATGTAACCATATTTCTGACATCTAGAAATTTACCATTTGGAGGAAGCAGTTCCAAAATGAAGGATGTTCAAAATGACAATTTCTTAGATGTATTTGAGCAAATATCGCACTCTGAACCCCTTCTGCATAATCACTTACAAAAGGTGAAACAAGAAAAGATAGAAAAATGCAAGCTCATTATCCATCTTGAGAAAGTCAGAAAGAATTTATTGAAATACCTGGTCAGCACTTTTTAAACATGATGTGGCAAAGAGGAATGAATCTATTTATTTTTTTGTGATATGTGACGCTAATCCAAACATATCACATACAGAACAAAATGTACTTATCCTGAGGTATGTGCATAATAATGCAGAAATTCTGCAGCAAGGATTGTAAAAACCACTTGCCACATTCTTCTTGTGCTTCTAATTCTCTGAATCTACTTGGAATGCATGCTGTAGAATCATGCCCTGTAATTGCCACATTTTTGGCTATATGTTCCTTTCAATTACAACCCCGAAAGATGGACTATTTTGACACAAAAAACAAGTTGCCATCTACATCGCTTGAGTGAAACTAGGTGGAGCACTAGAATCGTGGCCAGGTGGTTAGGGCGCTCGACTCGGAAATCTGAGGGTCGCGGGTT
>NW_013673687.1:19213-22451 GCF_000517525.1 Limulus polyphemus
GATGCAAGTTGCTCTGTTGAAAAGCACCTTTCCAGCATTATTGCAGCTGTAGAAAGCCTATTTAAATCTAGTAAACGCCTAACGAAGCCATGTCTAAAACAAAAGACCTGAAAAGGTACTTCACATATTTCTCTACAATTGTGCTTGCCACGTCCTGGGTAAATGTTTTACAAAGTTTTTAGATAGAAACTTCCTTCTTCAGTCTGTAGGTATTTCGTTAGACACAGAAGCAGCCAACATCCAACATAAACGATCTACAAGAAGATGTGTTGTTTTTGAGAAACGACTGGAATGTCATTATTACTGAGGCTAAAACTGTGGCAAATGTATTAGAAGTAGCTCCAGTGTTAATCAGACAAAGAAAGCACAAGCGATATCATGACGAAACTGCAAATGATTTTACAAGTGAAAGTGAAGAGACTACGTTTTGCAATACAGTGTAGTATGTAGCAATGGACAACATTATCAATCAATTAACCAGTCCATTAGAACAATTTGTGATGACTTGGTGGCAGTTTTGAACTTTAAGAGCATGAGTGTTAATGACATGAATACATCATGTAAAAAGCTAGTCAGTAAGTATTTGCAGGATCTGACAAACGGTTTGAGAATCAAAGTTCACCATCTGAAGAAAATCTGCAGCACTTCTTTTCAATCGATTTAAAGCCTTTGATCCTACTGAATGCAATGTACAAAATGAAACTTCAAATATTTTTGGGGACTTTTGCATCACTATTAACATCTGTGACTGTGCCTGTTACTGAGGGAGAAAGAGTTTCAGTAAACTTAAGATCATCAAACTTTTTTTCTCTAATCCACTATGTGTCAGCTTGCTTGTTTGTTTAAAGTTAAGCACAAAATTGACTTTAAAGAAATCATTCAGGACGTTACATATAAAAATGTGAAGTGGTGTGTTTTGTACACAGCTTAGGGAGCCACCGAAGGACCAGGGCAGGAGAAAGGACTAACACACAGGTAGGAATAGTTTTGTATTTAATTATATACATACGTCTGTAATTACTATTTTTATTTTTGGTATGTGAACATTTAGAGGTTTGTTTGCCAGCTAGCGTATATTGACGGAATTTACCTTGAAAACAACTTTCTAATTATAATTTACTTGATTTGTATTTTAACAAATACTAATCATTATTATTAAATATAACCTCTAAATTTTCACACCCCCCCCCCCCCCAGTGGCACAGCAGTATGTCTGCGGACATTCAACGCTAGAACCTGGGTTTCAATATTCGTGATGGGCAGAGCACAGATAGCCCATTGTATAGCTTTGTGCTTAACTACAAGAATTAGAGGGGGCTTTTTTCATAGGTATTGTCCCAAGCCCTAAATTTTCTGGCTGTGGCCCTACTTCCAACGTCAATAATGCGCCTTTTAATATAATTCCTATATTCTTCACAATTACCTTGTCGTATTACAGTTGGTGGTTCTTTATTCACAATAGCTTCAGCATTCTATAAAAAATATAAACACAGTACTTTATAAAGTTTTCACTGTTATTGGCAAGATATATTTTGAGAAGCAGAGAAGAGAAGTAATGAGAATAAAAATATGTTCTTATACAATATTCCCATCGATAAATTTTACCATTATATTGTCAAATAGATTGGAAGACAGAACGATTTGACTGGAGGAGCAGTGATACTCCACACGTGACTTTTTTAAACGAATTTGAAGAGATTCAAGTTTTGTAAATGATTTATCATGTTTCTCCCCAATTTTAAAAATTATAAAAAATTGGAATTTTTAGCGATTTTTATAATTTTTATCTTTCGCATGTTAAAAATAATGTGTCATGTATTTAATATTGTTTGATACAACAGCTTAAATACAAATATATATTATTTTAAGCTAAGTGGACTGTGTGCTGTTTCTTTATTGTTGAAGTTTATTGCCAACAAGTCACAGACACCTACTGCATAGAATCTTGGACATACATGCATAAAAAAACCTGAAAAAAAAACAGTGTTATACGGCGGTAAAAGAAAACATGAACGACAGTGGAAGTAGGCCTATATGCGGACAGCTGTAACGGTGGCGAAAATATTATAGAACTCACAATCACACTACGTAATGATGTCGATTGACTTTGATAAGTGGATAGAGAGGGATGAGCAACTTGGGCTCAAAGATGACGATCTGCGAGAGTTTGTTAAACAACAACAAGAGCTAGAAAGAGAAAAGTATCAACGGAGAAGACAAGCGGAAAGAAGAAATGGGGAATGGAGGAAAGAGAGACTGACAATAGAGAGAGAATAACAGTTTATAATCATTATTATACATTTTCACTTTTGTCTTTTTCATAAATCCATAATGTTAGCCTTCCTTCTCGTAAGATGAACTTCAAGTTATCTAATGGTAAAACTTGTACATCCTTTCCATCAGGACTTAAAACAATATGGAACAACTCCGTGTATGTACTCCAATATTTCACTGTAAAACCTAATTATTCTACAAGCTTCTTGAACATTGTATATTACTTTCATGCTACAATAACATTATGTTTATAGAGTAACAAGTAAATTATTCTTAAACCTTATACTTGAAACATGATAACTTTTGAAAATACACCGAGAGTTCAGAAACTTGGTTTATATGATCAAATCATTTAATTGTTTGTAATCTCTAATGTAGTACTTTATGTTATAAAAACATTATAGCCTATGTGAGGTTAAAAATATCAGTTGACAAATTTCCATTCACAGGAATGTTCCGACAGTTATGTTCAAAATTAATGACTTGCTAATGTATTCAACTTCTGATTCATAGCATTAGACGTTTATTAGAATATAAATATTACTTAATTACTAAAACGAAACACATTTCAACATTGTTCAATAATTAAAAATATCAAACTCTGAAGAAAGAGACAACAGAACACTTCATAAACTGATAAGATGTCCTGTTTCATAATAAATAAGATAAATATTTTGTATTATAGTATTTACCAACCTTACCTTAACAGGTATTAAATCGTGACAATTATTTTTGGGGTTGGTGTTATAGTGTTAATGTCACTTTTAACTCTCGCAGAGTATTCCATTTGAAAAACAGTTAACGGAAATCTCTGAATAAACCTTTCGAAAACATAATATAGAATTAGTTTCTTCGTAAGGTCTTGTTCTGCAAAGTGTTTACTGAGATAGTCGTCAAAAATAATTCTCAGAACCCTGTTTAAAATTAGCGATATTTCAATAATATCCCCTCTATATAAATGTGA
>NW_013673687.1:23439-27290 GCF_000517525.1 Limulus polyphemus
TTATTCCACAGATATGATATAAAGTTTTTATTTATCTACCTGTCGTTCAAACGTTCATCATTCTTTAAATCACGTATTCTTAATATATATAGGACTTTATATACTTATCCTTAGTTATCTCTGTAAAAGGTCATCATTGGTTCCGCGATATGACTGCGGTATGTTTTAACAACGTTAAAAACCGGGTTTCGATACTCGTGGCGAGTTCAGCATAGATTTCTCATTGTGTATTTTTATACCTTAATAACAAACAAACAAAAATTCTACAAAAAGATTTAACTTTTGAGTATGATATTATGATATTTATTATTTTCACATCCCTAATTAAAAATATCATGCACATTAAATGTAAATTTACAAATTATGTGAACTTTTTGAAGAATCAAACTAATCTAAAAGTATGCATATTATTTCATAAGTAATTGTCTAATGGGTTTTTCCTACCCAAGAAATTGAAAAAATAATTCTTTGATAACAGAAATTGAAAGCTCAGTGTTCGTTCTTGTGGTTTTGATTCAGGTACAAGATGTACTTCCTTCAATATGTGTTTAAGATATTCAGAAGTGTTTTGTTAATTTTAGTTTATATTTATCGTCCCCTTCTCGATGGTTCAGCGTTAAGTCTGAGGTTTATTACTCTACTCTAAAATTCGGGTTTCGATATCTGCAGTAGGCATAGTTCACGTAGCCCATTACTATACATTTTGCTTATGATTGAAAACACAACTTTTACTAATCAAAGGGGTTTGAGTAACTTACAAAAAATTATTTGTATCTCACTTATTCTTCTAATATTTATTTTCAAAAAGCTATACTAATCCTAAAGTGCGTTTATGATGTTACGAAAACACGTAGGTTCTAAAAATCAAATCATGACAAAAATACGAAATCATATGAACCGCGACCTTTCGAAAGTGAACCTTTTTTCATCAGGGACAAACTAGTCCGTTTGTTGAAGGCTTTCTTTCCACTTTTATATCTCTTTCTTTGTAGAATACATTATATTAAATTGTTAGATTAAATACTATATTTTAATAGATAATTTTAACAGGTATTTTGTATATATCTCAACAGGTGATTCACTTAAGTACCACAACGGTTCACGTTTCTCAACAGAAGATCAAGACAACGATGCAAATTCGAAAAGTTGTTCTACTGAATATGGTGGTGATGGTGGATGGTGGTTTAATACGTGTGTCCACAGTAACTTAAACGGTGTTTACCACAAGAGTGGTAAATCTTCAAAAGCTTGGAGGGGAATTAGTTGGAACAATTTTGGTGGGGGGGATGTTTCACTAAAAAGAACAACGATGAAAATTAGACCAACTCACTTTACTATTCCTCAATGAATTTGCATTCTTTGCGAAACAGTAAAGCTTGATTTTGAAATACATAATATGTAAGTTTAATTGTTTTTGTCTCATTATTTAACTTTAAATCATCTGTGAAAAACTGTAGTTAAAAAAAAACATATCAAGCTTGTATACCTGTCCATACATATAATTAAATAATAAATTACCAGTGTTTTCCAGAGTTGACCATTATTACTTTCTACATTTCGTGACATATTGATCTAGGTTTACCGAATATGGTCGTATATAATTCTAATGGGTGAAACTATCGTGATTCATAACGTGACTAACGACTCTGTTCATACTTTATAAATACTTTTTTCTGTTTCAACATTACACTACAATAATCTGTCGATAACACCTGCAGTATTAAATACTAGCTTATTGTTTAAAATTGTTCTGAAATTAACTGATTTCAGAAATAATTATTATTTGTTTTAAAGAAATACTAAAAGACAAAGATTTGTTTTAGGTAAACAACTGATAAAATGGTGATGAACTTCTCAGCTAAAGGATGTCAAACCAGCAGATTTCCATGCTGCAATACTACCTTTTTCGTTCTTTAGAAGTTGACAACTACTCACAGGTCAGGCATGGCTGAGAGGATAATTTTCTTTGACTCTGGATCTGAGGGTTTGTGATTCTCTCCCTCTTGCTACAAAAATCCACTCTGTCAGTCTTGTACTACAAGATTTACAGTTAAATCACAATATTCGGTCAGGAGAGAGTCGCCAAAGTATTCCAACGTAATGGAATACTTATAGAAACAAAACATTAAACATGCAACAAAGAGAGATTAATGAAAAGTTAGTTAAACTATAGAAAACTTGTATTTTATCAATCCTTAAATTTAGGTTTTATGTTAATAATTGTTTAAAAATTGTATTTTCATTTCATCAAATAAATCAATTGTCTTATCTAAAGATATCTTGGAACTTCTTTACTTTTAATTACTTTAACGCTGTAGTATATTTTTGTTAAACACAAAGCTACACAATGGGCTATTTGTGCCTTGCCCACTTGAGGTATCGAACCGCTAATTCCAGTGTTTTAAACCTACAATTGTATCGTTGAGTTTTCGTGAGGCTAAAACAGTGAAACATGAAACTTGACGTCGTATATATAATGGTTGCAATTACTCATTTTACTTTTGTCTAGAATTCAAATTATTCTGCTTGAATCTGTTGCTAAGAGATAAAAATAGCGTATTGGTTTACAACAGACGGTAATTTTTTACAATAATATGCTATGATACTGCTTTTATATCTAAACAATATTGGTTATAATAAATATTAAAAACACGGTAATACCAAAAAACATCTTTAATATGGACGTTTGGGAATTTCCTTATATTTAATCATTAACGTTAATATCTCAAAAAATTAGTTTATAATATTCGAACAACAAACACAACATTAGTATTAAGCGAGTTTTCATATTCAATTAGAAGTTTAGAAAGAGCAGATTAAAACGGTAATAATGTAATGGAAGGTACGATAAAACATGCGGCATACACATGTTTAATAAATAACATTGGTAAGAGAAACTATTATAGAAAAAGGCTTAAGTATGTGTATAAACACTATATCTTTAAAATAATAATAAACATCAAATAAAACCACTGAGATTTCGGAATTAATTAAACTAATGACAACAGGAAGGAGTTGATGTTATTATTTAGTGTCGGGTGGTCATTGAAAATAGGCAGTGTTTCTTTACTAAAGAGTTTGTAATTTGTGGTTCCGGAGTCGAGAATTTTAAAGTTTTCCTCAAGTATGGGGTGGTTGTTATTCTTACTGCGCAACCGGATACAAGACTCGGGTGGATTACTTAACATCCACTTCATGCTGAAATTTCCATGTTCTCGTGTTCACGTATTTGTATGTGACGTGTAGTTTTACCAATATAGGTAGCTTTACAGCTACTACAAGTGTATTTATTTACGACCCACGAGCGCATAGGAATGTGTAGAGTTTCTTTGGTTTTAAAGTTATTTTTAATTCTAAATGTTTACGTAAATACTCAACGTAGCTTAATTTGTTTTGATTATATTTTGAAGTTGGTATTTGAGTTTAAAACTTTGTTTGCCAATGAAAGGAATGATAGAAATAGTGGATATTTTGAGACATTGTGTGACTTTTTTGTAGGTTCTATTTTATTTAAAATGTTCATGTGATAATAAATTAAGGGGATAACTATTACTTTGTAATATGTCATGAATTTTTGAAATTTCTGAATGAAGACAGAAGTAGTCGGAACAGATATTACAGGCTCTGTTTAGAATATTTAGAACAAAGTTAGGTTTCATGGAATGTGATATGAAACTGTTGAAACCAGTGTATAAACCAGTAAATGTTTCTTTTTTCCATCTCACATATAAAGTTTATATTTGGATGTTGTCAGTTTAGATATTCTAAAACTACTTGTCGTGATCAGTGTTTTCAAAGAGTACAAAGTAACATCAACGAACCTTTTATTTAATATTGGTTTGTAATAAAGG
>NW_013673687.1:28176-34857 GCF_000517525.1 Limulus polyphemus
AAACTTAGATATCTCTTGAGGAAAGGAAAATTAATCTTTAACAGTAAATACTTAAAAATACTTTAACAGTAAATACTTAAAAATACTTTAACAATACCTTCTTAGTTAGTGACCTTTCCTGCGTTTCCTCTTGCGTGAGAGGAAGTTTAAGCCACAAAACTTTATGCTGTACAACCAGTAAAGTGGCGAACTATGAATCTTACCATTTTCCAACTAATCATCATGATTATAGATACTGTACATCATAAGTTTAAAAAACCATTATGCATCAAAACCAACATAATGAGTTCACTGTACACTTAGTAAGATAACGATTTGGGTATTGTAACTTATTTTTCTACTTATTTATATTTTGTTAGCCTCGGCTTAGCGGCTAATGAAATGGCTCCGAGATTTTTTTTCAGTTACGAAATTCTAGCTCATACCTCTGTCATCTCTTGACCGATTTGAGATTTAATTACAGTTTTGGACTCAGGAGGCCAAATCTTTTCGATTGATGCATTTAATAACGCCCAAGATATCATAGATTAATTTAGTCTAATTCTGCCTAAAAGAATATCAAGTGCAACGGCTAGTGAGGACTCCATTTTGTTTTACATTTTAAATGTTTCATTTGGAATATTGATAGTATTCTTTATAGCTCAAGTTTAAAAAAATATCGATAAATATCATAATTTCCCTCGCGATAGAAAAATTCAACTAAATTCTGGATCTTCAGTATTTATGATCAATATCTTAAATATAACCTGTAATGTAGAACAAGGTTTATATATTGCTGTTAGGAAATGTACTTAACTAAAATACAGGGTTCGATACTCTGCACTGGACTGAACGCTTATAACTCATTGTTTAATGTTGAATTGCCACAACAACTAAGTATAGATACATTCAAATAACTAATAATTCAAAACATAAACCGTTCATTGTTACGGACTTTCCTACTTTTTCTTTCACCATTTTCCACATATTTTCCTATCAAATCAATACTTTTTTTAAATTATTTCACAAACTTTCTTGAAGAACTTAAGCAGTTGAATAAGCTTTAACCAATAACATTACAATAAAAAAACACATAATTTTAAAATATATAAGGTTCTGCATGATGATATAAATACTGTATTCGTTGTTAGCTAGTGGAAAAGGGTGAATGAATATACATTAAAACTTAATGAGTCATGTTTTATCAATACCTAAACCAAATACTTCGTAGATATTTTGTGTCTCATTCACACTCATTTTAGCAGATTTAAAATAGGTTATTATTCTACCATTCTGGTACAGAAATAAACAGAGCTGTTGACCTAGTTTAATAACTTAACTCGTTTCGATACAAACCATTGGCCAGACTTTAACTAATATTTCAGTTTATAAGTACTGAGCAGAATACGCCTTCCAACACTACATAATGTTGCACGTCAGTTTTGCAACTGCTCCTGGGGTACAAAGGTAAGTATAAAGACTTAAAGCACTAAAATCCGGAATTCAATTCCTCTCTGTTGAAACAGGTAACCCAGTGTGTATTTGCTCTAAAACAACAAAAACATGAGAAAAAGGCATTATTTATTGTCATCACCTTTATTATTTTGAAAATAAGTTTACGTTTTTAATTAAGATAACTTTGTTAAATTCTTGTTTTTAAAACAAATTACTTTAAGTACAAGTTAAAATATTATGTTTTTAATACATAATTTTAACTCTTCTTTTAGATCTTTCGCACCAAGTGATTCGCGTAAATGATAAAATGGTTCACGTTTCTTGACAAAAGTTCAGTATAATGTCGAAAATACAAAAGGTTATTCTACTGAATGATCGTGACGGTGGTATAAAACCTGTGTCAACTTTAACTTAAACCGTGTTTATTACAAGAGAACTAAAGCTTCAAAATCTCATAAATAAATCAGTTAGAACAATTTTGGAGGATCGAATGTTTCACTAAAAAGAACAAAGATGATACAAAGATAGAAATAATATGATATATAACACCACTGCAACTTTTATCGATGTGGCAGATCGACACTTCAAATCTACTTGTCTTCCACTGCGTCCATTGTGCTTTCTGATAAGAAAACTTTCATAAATATTAGGTCACTGTTTATTAATATATTATTTAACAAATAAGCTGTTTTTGACAAGTGAATTATTTTACTTTAACTCTATAAATGCTCAGCCTACGATAATTTTAAAAAATGAATTTCGACCACACTAAGAACTAATTTTATTAACCAAATCACAAAGTTTATTATTTTTCAGTATTTTGAAAGATTGTAACTACTTTTCTCATCATACAAATTAATAAAAACTCTGTATATTTGTATTTAACATTTATATTCCAACAGCAACATGTTATATTTTATATCTACGCTGCCAATGACAGAACGGTATGTCTGCAGACTTAGAACACTATAAACCGGGTTTCGATACCCCTGATAAGCAGTGCACAGTTAGCCCATTGTGTAGCTTTTTGCGTAACTTAAAAAACAAAGCAATCATAATCTGCACGTGGAAAATATGACTTCTTAATTTTCCTTTTTTTATATTTGTTATTGAAGATAAATTTAATGAAATGTCGTAGCTTCTGCTACACATTATGCTAAACGATTGAACTTTAAATATCATTATTGTGAGTATTCATCATGGTTTCTCTAACAACAATTATTTTTTCAATTCAATCTGATTATATAATTAAAAAGTAATGACAAGATTTGATAATTGCGAATATAATTTGTATTCATAAATAAGATTTAATTAGCAATAATATTTAGTTTCACTCTTTTCACACATGTGTACTATGAGACTTGTTACAAGGTTTTATACAACGTCTTACATTATTATTTAATCTAGTTAAGTTCTACACTATCAGAGGACGCCACCGCCGATTATATATATTATTCCGTCGACTAATGTTTAAATTCGTGCATCCAGGCATAGGTTGAATCTTTATCAAACAACTTTTATGTATAATATTTTATCATCAAAGTAATGAAAACTACAAATATGGTATTTCTTAACATTTCTGCGTAGATGCCCAAACCTAAAAACCAAAAGTGAATCCAATAAATATAATTCCCACAAATAACAAAGTAAGGTAGTAAACAAGCCTCTCAACAGATTCCGATAAACGATAATATCAGCACACAAAATTATAAGACAATAAACAAACTAGATAAATAATAATTAAATTCTTAGCGTCGTCAGAGAATTTTACGAAATCTCGTTTTCTTGTCTAAGTCCCAACCAACAATCCCTGAAAGTTTGATTGTCCTGTTAACGTCATTTCGTACCTAGAAGATGCTTAATATGAAATTTCTTTATTTACGGAGTATAGCGCTTTATAATTATTTTGCGGCTTCATTAGTTTTAATGTTAGTTAAGGCATATGAACATATTAATTTTTTAATAAAGCCATTTATTTCTTATTGTATTATGTATAATTGTCAACACTAAAAGTGTATGGAAAAAAATTCTTTATAAAACCGTATTAGCCTAAAGCTGATGCCTTATATACATAAGTTAAACCAGCATACGTTTATTTATGAGAAATTGATTTGTTAGATACTATTTTTTCGTAGTGAACAAAGAGCAAACAGTTCGTTGTGTAGCCTTTGGCTATAAAAACAATCCAACTAAACAAGGAATAGAAAACTACATATTTGTTAGCTGCGTCCTCTATTAATAGAAAAAATAAGTATTTATAACAACATTGTAACAAGCCTCATAATACACATGCGTGATAAAGGTGAAACTAAGTCTCGACTAAAATAGTTTTAAGATGTACTGATTAAACACATGTGTTTTCTAATTAGGTTTTGTATTACCAGAGGACGCCACTGATAAAATTTAATGCGTTGTAAAAATTTCTTCTTCTCCAGTCGTGACTTGTAATTTCTTAACCATTTTGTGAGTCCTTCAATAATATTTATTCTTTGTCTTGTATAATATAGCTTTTCATGAAAAAAGTTTACTGGTTTATGTTATATTTGTATAGTTTCACTCAATTTACTTTAGGCTAGAGGAATGACAACTGAGTTCATATAGAAAATTAATTTATTTGAAAAATAGCCCCAGTTTGTGTTTTCATCAATGATTCTAGATTCCTAAAGCTATGACAACTGAATCTAACTTCGCAATGAATAATAATCACCAAATTTAATAATTACGTATATATGTGTTTAGTCAACATTTAGGTTCAATGTTATCTCGCAACTGTTAGTAGGTTTTATAATAATGTTTATGCCACGTCCTACTCAATGATTAATCGATATTTAAAGTTTAATCATTTAACGTGATGTATTTGGTAATAATATTATCCTTTTGTAGAAACTAATATATTTCCTTATCCTTTATATCTTTGAATATCAAATAAAGCAAGTGAAAAATTCAGAAGATAAATTTTCCACTTCAAGTTTTTAAAATAAATTATATTTATATTTTATAATAAATTTCATAAGTTTAAGGATAAATATTAAATAAATGAGTAATATTATGATTAATTTGTATAATGTGGCAAAAATATTATATTCTTTGAATAATAAAAATAATTCTTAGTTTGACTAAACTTCATTCTATAAAAAGATCGTAGCTTCACATTTATAGAATTAAAGCTAACTATTTTGTTCTTGGAAAACTCTAATGTTTTAACAGTTTATTTGGAATCATTTGTTAAAGGATATATACATAATATTTATAAAAATTTCCTCAACATAAAGCACAATAGATGCAATGGAGAAGAAGTAGGTTTATAGTTTAGGTTTGCCACACCGCAAAAAACTGACAATGGCAATATATATATCACGTTGAAAGTAGTCAATAGTTAAAGTTACAAAATAACAGTTAATATAAATAGTCTATTAATTCGTGATTTCATGCTTTGGAAATTTTCTAATATCTTAAACTGTCAACCAGATGCAACAAAAAGGCAATAATTTGTTGACTTTGTACATAATCTGTATCACTAGTTTCTTCTTATCGTCTGAGGGTTGAGTTAGCTGAAGTGGAACCAGCGGTAGGCTTTTAGAAAAGAAGATGTAATTCAAAGAATAAAGAAAAATTTTGAATAAATGTACAATAAAGGCAAACTGTCTAACGTGTTTCAGTAATAACAATTCAAATTGACAAGATTTGGAGGACTCAGGTTATTACTAAATTCGAATGCTATATCAACAATACAAAATAATCTTCATCAGTATAATCAGAAAATTACATTACAAAAATTTATAGGCAGATAAAAATATATCAACAATTAACTTAATGTACTTACATCAAAACAGTATAGGCGAATATTGAGTATTTCGTATCTGTAATGAATGAACACAAAAAGAAAACAACAATTTAACGAAAAATAAGTCTCGTTATCAACCTAAACAAAACAACAACCAAATCACTAATATTTCCACAATGAAAGAGGTATAATTCTACAAGAAAATATATTATATATATTCCTCGACATTATATTTACAGAGTAACAACGAGAATATTCTTAACCTTTTAAACTTGAAACACGATGAATTATAAAAATACACCGAGAGTAGAAAAACGTGGTTTATGAGTGTATATTCATTAATTCTTTCCAGTATACTTTATGATAATTGATAGCTTAAAACCATTTCTATAATGTATAATACCATTTCTTAATTCTTTCCAGTATACTTTATGATAATTGATAGCATAAAAACATTTCTATAATGTATAATACCATTTCGTTTGATAACGAATTTTTCTTGAAAAATATTCCAGTACCCTATTTTCCATTCACAAGAATATAAGAAATGATAATTTCAATATTGTTGTTAAGCTGTTCATGTTTTGCTTCATATCATTATACCTTTACTGGTTTATGGTTATTGTTTAATTATTAATACGGAACACATTTAACACATTTCAACTAAGTCTAAAGAAACAAACATAAAACACTTCATAGAATGTTGAAATACATTGCTCAGTTTGTAGCAGGTAAAATAGATATAACGTATTTTGTTTCAATATTATAGTATTTACCAACCGTAATAGGTTCTACATCCTGGAAGATATTTTTAGGCTTCGTGTTATAGTGTTAACGTGACTTTCGGTATATAGTATGGTTAACTCTCTCAAAAGATTCCATTTCAAAACAGTTAACGGAAATCTTTAAATAAACCTTTTGATAACAAGATATAGTTTTAGTTTCTCGGTAAAGGATTTTTCTGCAAACTGTTTACTAAGACATCCATCAGTCAATAATTCTAAGAACCCTGTTTAAAATTAGTGATATTTGAATACGATTTTTCTGTATATAAAATGGGTATTTAAGAGACACTCACGAACGTCCTCCTATCACCAGGTTTGTAGACATTAGAAACCTACGTCATTAACGTTTTACTGAGCAGATAAACCATGAATAGTTCCAGAGGAAGAAAGGTTCTGTTCCCAGTGATCTGTATATGGTTAAGTGGAATACTTCTAACAGTGTCCGTGGAAGGAGAAACATCTGATGATTCTCGATATGACTTGAAGGACATCTTAGATGCTTTACCTACGACTGTATGGGGAATGGTGAATTTAATTAAAGAAAAATTGAAAGGTACGTTTTCCAGAGTTAAAAAGTATTTATAATTCTCTTTTATATCTAAGCTAAACAAATACGTTTATATATATTTCGAGACCTAAGCCAGATAAAGACAACAAAGATGTATTACAATGTATAGA
>NW_013673688.1:0-4176 GCF_000517525.1 Limulus polyphemus
TATCTAAAGGATTATCCACAATGTATTCTATCTAAAGGATTATCCACACTGTATTTTGTCTAAAGGATTGGCCACTATGTATTCTGTCTAAAGGATTATACACAATGTATTCTATCTAAAGGATTATCCACTATGTATTCTATCTAAAGGATTATCCACTAAGTATTCTGTCTAAAGGATTATCCACTATGCATTCTATCTAAAGGATTATCCACTATGTATTCTGTCTAAAGGATTATCCACTATGTATTCTATCTGAAGGATTATCCACAATGTATTTTATCTAAGGGATTATCCACTATGTATTCTGTCTAAGGGATTATCCACTATGTATTCTGTCTAAAGGATTATCCACGATGAAGAAAGGTCTACCTATAGGGTTTCTTATTTTTTGTTTTTAAATGATGTTTTTGAACCAACATGTTTTCCTAACATCTTCAGTGTATATATCTTTAAAACAGTAGCACTCTGGTTATGATTGTTAAAGTTCTTACATCAGCCAAATGATCTACTGGAAGTATGGGGGGGGGGGGGGGCACAACATGTATGTAGGGGATCAGCTTTTACAGTGTAAGTCAACATACTAAAAGATTATGTTTTGTGTATGGTGCATGAACACAAACACAAATTTACAGTTTTAATAAAAATGTTTAGTTTAACTACAATGTTAAGTTTACATCAGTGTACGTGCAATTTTGTGTGTTTGTGTGTCCGAAATATAAGATGTTTAGAGCAGTTTCTACAAATATTTCGAAATCTAATTTAAGTGTTCCACGAGGCATCATAGTAAGGTTAACGTACCAACGCGTAAGCTTCTTGTTTATTTTTAGTATCCTATTAAAACTTCAGTATTTAATCAAATTATTTCTTACATATATACAACAAATCTCAGATAGAGTGCAGATTGACATTTCTCGGTATTTATGAGTTTTAGTTTATTTCTGGAAATAACCTTACACTTTTAGTTTTATGTTTTTATCATAGAGTCGGAGTTAACTTAATAATCTTACTACCCACGCTATTTGTTTTATACACCAGAGGACGTATCGATCGAGTAGCTGCCAAAAACGTAATCTGTATGTCAACTGAAACATGAACGCGTGAAAATCATTGTTACTCTGTCAAGTTTTACAATTGTTACGGTTTACTATTGTCAAGTTTTACTATTTTACGGTTTACTATTGTCAAGTTTTACAATTTTTACGGTTTACTATTGTTAAGTTTTACAATTGTTACGGTTTACTATTGTTAAGTTTTAGAATTGTTACGGTTTAGTATTTTCAACTTTTACAACTGTTACGGTTTACTATTATCAAGTTTCACAATTTTTACGGTTTACTATTGTCAAGTTTTACAATTGATACGGTTTACTATTATCAAATCTTACAATTGTTAGAGTTTACTATTGTCAAGTTTTACTATTGTTAGGGTTTACTATTGTTACGGTTTACTATTGTCAAGTTTTACTATTGTCAAGTTTTACAATTGTTACGGTTTACTATTGTCAAGTTTTACAATTGTTACGGTTTACTATTGTCAAGTTTTACAATTGTTACGGTTTACTTATGTCAAGTTTTACTATTGTTAGGGTTTACTATTGTCAAGTTTCACAACTGTTACGGTTTACTATTGTCAAGTTTTACAATTGTTACGGTTTAGTATTGTCAAGTTTTACAATTGTTACGGTTTACTATTGTCAAGTTTTACTATTGTTAGGGTTTACTATTGTCAAGTTTTACTATTGTTAGGGTTTACTATTGTCAAGTTTTACTATTGTTAGGGTTTACTATTATCAAGTTTTACTATTGTTAGGGTTTACTATTGTTAGGGTTTACTATTGTCAAGTTTTACAAATGTTTGTTTTAAAGTTTTCACATAATCGTTCCTAGTTTTCAATTGATAGACTATAACTAACAGCAGAATTGACCGCCTCCACGGCTGATAGGATGGGCATGTTCGGTGACGGGATTCGAACTCACGATCCGCACATGCGAGTCGAGTGCCATACCTACGAGGCCATACTAGTTTAATATAAGTTTTCAAACTTTCTCTCAAATTCTCAATTACTTTTTATCCTCAGCTCGACAAATTTATCATTTGTAACAGTATGTCGTGTTATACTGTCACACCACACGACATACCGTCACACTACACGACATACTGTTACACTACACGATATACTGTTACACCACACGACATACTGTTACACTACACGACATACTGTTACACTTCGTGTGGTGTAACAGTATATCGTGTGGTGTAACAGTATGTCGTGTGGTGTAACAGTATGTCGTGTAGTGCAACAGTATGTCGTTTAGTGTAACAGTATGCCGTGTAGTGTAACAGTATGTCGTGTAGTGTAACAGTATGTCGTGTAGTGTAACAGTATGCCGTGTGGTGTAACAATATGTCGTGTGGTGTAACGGTATGTCGTGTAGTGTAACAGTATGTCGTGTAGTGTAACAGTATGCCGTGTGGTGTAACAATATGTCGTGTAGTGTAACAGTATGTCGTGTAGTGTAACAGTATGCCGTGTGGTGTAACAGTATGTCGTGTAGTGTAACAGTATGTCGTGTAGTGTAACAGTATGCCGTGTAGTGTAACAGTATGCCGTGTGGTGTAACAATATGTCGTGTAGTGTAACAGTATGTCGTTTAGTGCTGGACGAATTCCCAAAATTCCCAGGAATATGCTACTTTATAAGAGTCAACAGCCACCTAGTGGTAGATTCCAAAATCGATTGACAATTCTAAAAAGTTCAATAATTACAAATGTGAGGTAATTAAAACTTGTCGACACTACTTCTCCTCAAATTGAAAACTTTAATTTTTTTATCTCATAAGAGAGTTAAAGTGTTATCCCAAGTTTTAACACATAATTCAGAGACTAAAATTTTACAATGTCCTGTTTTATAATGTGTACATCTTCAGAAACTCGACCTTCACTGATGAATACATCAAGAGAGCGACAATTTGAAAACGCGTTCTGTAATTAACAGGCTTAGCGTTAAACTTTCTATCCGTCGATTGTAAAAGCCTGGAGATCTGGTTCTTTGTTCCCAAGGAGACTTCCTGGAGCTTAGCGTCATGAATCTACTGTCAGACGCCACAGTCAGTTCAATACATTGATTTCAACCTAACGCCAATTCGGTATACATTGCGTATTGGTTAGTTGAGTTCTGTAAGTGTACTATTTTATAGATAAGACTCAAAGCTATCAGTCGGATCAAAAGTTACGACTATTTGACGCCACTTTCTTATACAAATCTTTGTGGTTGCCTTGGGAAACCATCAAAGAGCAGGTACATAGCTGTGTTCGGTAGAATACGTAAATTGTCTTTCCTGTCTCAGACGACACTAAGTCTGATAGATTTTCGTGTGCTCCTATCGAAGTAAAGGATTTAGGTTACTTTGATTGGGGTTTTCCGAATAATGGCGCCTGATTTTGAGATAATTTTTCACTTGAAGAAGCCTGTCATAATATGGAAAAACAAACAACTTACTGCGGAAGAAGCATCTTGTTAAGCAAACCTACACAATGGGCTGTCTGTACTACGCCCACCACGGGTTTCGAAACCCGGTTTTTAGTGTCATTAGTCTTCAGATCTACTACTGAGTCACTGGAGGCCAGCAAAAGAGCATATAAATAACAAGCTAACGATTCAATTTCTTTATTTTTCATGTAATCAAAAGGGGTTTGATAGGGGACAATGATTTGATTAATTTATTTTTTCATGTATTCCAAGGGGGTTTGATAATGGAAGAACTGACTAACTCATTCGGTAAGCAACTGAAATGTTTATATTTTACAGAGTTTGTACAGTTGTCTGTCAAGCAGGGAAACAGACTAGTGTATGACACTACCTGAAAATATTCACTTGTTTTATATGTAATCATGTATTTATATAGAAATTTAAAGAACATGCAGTACTGATGTTACTAATTTATTCCTGTGAATTATTCAGGCCATACAAGCTGTTTAAATCACGAAAAAAGAAATGTCAAATCCAATCTATCATTTGATTTACCACTGGTCATTGAGTTATACAGACGTCATCAGTAGCCATGGACGAGTAACCAGTGAGAAGGGGTAAATCAAATGATAGATTGAGCTTCACATTTACTTTGTACTATTGTCTTGTTTTGTTTATTCGACGGTCTTTCTGACACAAGAACT
>NW_013673688.1:4894-11948 GCF_000517525.1 Limulus polyphemus
GAAAATATTGTCTTCATTAGTTTATCTAATTACCTATATAACACAGGAACTGACTAGTGTAAGATGATACTAGTTGAAAATCTTATCTTCATTAGTTTATCTAATTACCTATATAACACAGGAACTGACTAGTGTAAGATGATATTAGCTGAAAATCTTGTCTTCATTAGTTTATCTAATTACTTATATAACAGAGGAACTGACTAGTGTAAGATGATATTAGCTGAAAATCTTGTCTTCATTAGTTTATCTAATTACCTATATAACAGAGGAACTGACTAGTGTAAGATGATATTAGCTGAAAATCTTGTCTTCATTAGTTTATCTAATTACTTGTATAACAGAGGAACTGACTAGTGTAAGATGATATTAGCTGAAAATCTTGTCTAGATTAGTTTATCCAATTACCTATATAACAGAGCATACTATGTATATCTCTAGTGTAGTGCTAAGCCTAATAATACAATAAACCAAATTTTCAAAGCATACTATATATATCTTTAGTGTAGTGCTAAGCCTAATAATACAATAAACCAAATTTTCAGAGCCTACTATACATCTTTAATGTAGTGCCTTAGCTGATCATATATTTATATATATCGTTTAAAAGGTCCAGTTAAACAATTGTACTTAATTGTATTTGGTGAATTTGCAAGTCACAGGAGAAAGTAAGAAAAAATGCTAAAAGCATTTTATAGTTTAACATGTTGAAAGTAAAATAAAAACTGGATTAAGCTTAATCGTAGTCACAAAAGAATTCTAATAATGAAAAGTTTCAAATTTCCGCTTTTACTAAAAATTAGCTATTGAAGTTCAGAGCGGGAAGATTTTTAATTTCATAAACCAAAATGTTTCGCGTTCGTCGGCTCGTGTGTAAGTGATATGTTGCACCTTCGTCTAATCGGGTGTAAGTAAAATGTTGCACCTTCGTCTGATCGGGTGTAAGTGAAATGTTGCACCTTCGTCTAATCGGGTGTAAGTGAAATGTTGCACCTTCGTCTAATCGGGTGTAAGTGAAATGTTGCACCTACGTTTAATCGGGTGTAAGTAAAATGTTGCACCTTCGTCTAATCGGGTGTAAGAAAAATGTTGCATCTTCGTCTAATCGGGTGTAAGTGAAATGTTGCACCTTCATCTAATCGGGTGTAAGTGAAATGTAGCAGCTTCGTCTAATCGGGTGTAAGTGAAATGTTGCACCTTCATCTAATCGGGTGTAAGTAAAATGTTGCACCTACGTTTAATCGGGTGTAAATAAAATGTTGCACCTTCGTCTAATCGGGTGTAAGTGAAATGTTGCATCTTCGTCTAATCGGGTGTAAGTAAAATGTTGCACCTACGTCTAATCGGGTGTAAGTAAAATGTTGCACATTCGTCTAATCGGGTGTAAGTAAAATGTTGCACCTTCGTCGGATCGGGTATAAGGAACAAAATTTCTGGTCTGTAAATTTTGGTGAAAGTAACAACACGAACAATATCAATCAATACTACTGATTCAGACTGACATAAAGTAATCAAATTCGATTATTTTTAGCCAAGATAAACCTGATTCCGTTTATATTTCTGCACCAGTAAAATCGGTCTAATGATTACATCTCACATCAACTAAACCGATGTCTAAGTTTATTAGTTGCTAAGTTGAACAATTATTTTTTTTACTAGTTTAATCTTACAACAAAAGCCCAGAATAAAACTACCATGTAGACTTATATGAGTTATTTCTAGCATACAGTCCATATTTACTGCTTTAATTTCCCACGAGAAATAACTCAGATGCCTCGAATTTCTCATTTTAGGTCCACAGACTTCTTCATTCATGTGAGGTTTAGCTCTGAGCTTCTTTCCTCTGAGTGTAACATAATAAGAACAAAAGAAAATAGCTCTCGATAATTTGGGGTTTCTATGTAAACAAGAAGAAAAATAGATTGCGATGGAGCTTTTCCATTCGCAATAGAAAATTATGGTTAACAATATAGGTACGTCCAAGCATAATTTCATAGGAAGTTTCTAATGAGCTGTATACTCAACTTCGATAATCTCTCGAGCAGCGCCCTCTGACGCTGGATCTCAATAAAGGGGTAACAAAGCCGAATTCATTTCTGACCTACAAGAACTCTTTCGAAAATGGAGACCTCGTGAATTATTTCATGACATCTGTCGTTTTCTGATCAGTGAAATAGATTTTATTGAGAAATCTTCATCAATACTTCCCACCAATACAGAACCACTCTTAAAACCTGCATTAAAGACATTGAACATTCTTAACCCTAACCAAAGAATCGTTCTTACAAATTACAGTAACAGTATTATAAAACATGTTGTCAAAGGTGGGGACGACGGTTATACATGATATAAAATACATCGCTAAAGCTTACCGACAACTCAACGACACAAACGTTTACAAAAATTTACTCATGACCCAAGACAATTAATGATAAAATAAAAAATTTCAGATCAACCAAATTGGTAAAAATACTTTTGAATACTTAAAGTCCAAAGAAGCCTCCTCAGGGGTATCTTACCTACTCCCTCCGAAATCCATATTATTACTAGAAAACCGTCCGTTTACTTTGATTGCTACATAAAAGACGTTCCCTAATATCTTTCTTTTTATATCAAAGACATTAATGATAACGGTCTACTGCCTCCTAACAACCTTGTTTGTACTATGGACGTTTCATCCCTGTACACTGGCACGTTGAAAACAAACGTGATTCAAAAAAGTGACTAGTTTAGACACCGTTGTTCTAACCCTGAATAACAAACAGTACATTCTTTCGACGGTATTTTTATGGGCAATAAAATGGTCCCCAACTTAGTAAACATCTTTAATGGTGGGATTGAAAAACAAATCCAAGAAACAATTCCGTAAAGACGCGCTTCCGTAAACTATACATTGATGGCATTTATCATTTCGACTACCGACATCCGATCTCTCAAATATTTTCTTTTATGCTAATTCTTTCCATCAAGCAGTAAAACTTACGCTTAATATTTTCTGATTTGAATACATTTTCTTGACGTCACTGTATCATTAAGAAATGTCTTTCTACACATTGACTTGTACAAACACAAAAAAAAACATTTAAAGAGACCACAATATCTCTACCAAAACTGTCATCTGCACCGCACCAACAAAGTGTACTCATAGTCAAAACCATCTTCGCTACCTTTAATGATTACAACAACACCTCCCATCTGAGCTACCTTTAATGATTACAACAACACCTCCCATCTGCTCTACCTTTAATGATTACAACAACACCTCCCATCTGCGCTACCTTTAATGATTACAACACACCTCCCATCTGCGCTACCTTTAATGATTACAGCAACACCTCCCATCTGCGCTACCTTTAATGACAACAACAACACTTCCCATCTGCGCTACGTTTAATAATTACAACAACACCTCTCATCTACTCTACCTTTAATGATTATAACAACACCTCCCGTCTGCGCTACCTTTAATGATAACACACACACCTCCCATCTGCGCTACCTTTAATGATTACAACACACACCTCCCATCTGTACCTTTAATGATTACAACACACACTTCCCATCTGCGCTACCTCTAATGATTACAACACACACCTCCCACCTCGAGACGCTAAATATTCCCATTGGAGAAAGAGGACATAAAGTTTCCGAAGTAAAAAAATTCACACGTTGTTGCCCACAACCAGGTAAAAGCTAATAAAAATTCACACGTTGTTCCCACAACCAGGTAAAAGCTAATAAAAATTCACACATTGTTGCCCACAACCAGACAAAAGCTAATAAAAATTCACACGTTGTTGCCAACAACCAGGCTGACTCTGAGAAATCTAACAGTTCCTCCAGTTATCGTATATTATCCAAAATTCGAAAATGGTTCACGAACCTTTAAAACAACAACAATTATAGCTCAATGATTATCTAAAGTCAGTCTTGCCTGAAATTACTGTTGTTTCCTTCCAAAAAAAATACCCTTAGAGATAGCCTTAAAGTCGATTAATCCACGCCACAAGATGGCTGTTCACATTGTGATAATGTTCGACTAAGTTTATAAAAACCACCAGTACTTTCATAGAACAACATAAAAAACGCTACAATATAATAGAACCAATCGTCGAACTCAAAACAAGATATATATTATTTTATGCAAAAAATTCAACCACCAGTACGTTGATCTGTTGTTGGTTATTAAGTACAAGGCTACACAATGGACTACTTGTGCTGTGTTCACCACGGGTTCGAAACTCGCCATAAGTCCAGAGAAAATTCGCTGAGCCACTAGGAGGTATCTTGTTGGATAAACACTGTGTATCCTTGGAGAAAGTTTTAACTAAGAAACACATAAAATTTACACATCAAGACTAAAAGAAAACAAAAGACAAAATCTTTGTTGGCCTACACTTTAACCAACCTATCATGGATACAATTCATATTTAAACCGGGTTTGAATCAAAAGTGGCCAAGAGTGTGTTATTGGATTGATTATCTGATGCGTCTGGCTTGGCCCGGTAGTTATGACGCTCGACTGACAATCTGTGGATCGCGGGTTCGAATCCCTGTCACCCAACATGCTCGCTCTTTCAGCCGTGGAGGCGTTATAATGTGACGAACAATCCCACTATTGGTTGGTATAAGAGTAGCCTAAGAGTTGACCGTGGGTGGCGTTGACTAGCTGCCTTCCTTCAAGTCTATCACTCCTAAATTATGGACGGCTAGCGCGGATAGCCCTCGAGTAGCTTTGCGCGAAATTCAAAAACAAACAAAATATTTTCTGATGCATATTAACTTTTACAGCATGTTTTATCATCAGCGAAATTAAAAACGTGGACATTTTAACCATTCTCAGGGAGAAGGCTCTTCTTTAACTCCATATCGGAAATGGCCACAACTAATAAAGTATAGCGTGTTCAACATGTTCCAAAATCCAAACAAAATGTTCAGTTTTCTATCTTAACTATTTAGTTTAATAAACTATCGTAATGAAACATTATATCGATGATACGTGCCAAGAAAATTTCGTGAATCATCGAAACCTCATTTGTAATGTATTTGAACAAAACCTATCATATGTTCCTAAAACCAGACGTTAGCTTGTACACTGGTTCATTTTTCACTTATTTTAGCTTGCCGGTTCGAAACGTCCAAGGTTCGCACCGCCATAGCACTTTCAGACGGTCATTCGGTTCAAATCCTTTGGGATAGCAAATGTTCTGGCTTGGTTCGTCGTGTTCAAAATTAGTGGCAGCCAGACCACAGGGGTCTTCAAACCTGGCCGTTTAGTCCACGTGTCAAATAAAATGTCGTTCAGGCTGAAGATACCAGATACTCTCTCGCAAAATTAGAAACAAAATAGTTCACAGGTTTCTTATGTCACTTAAGGGGATCGAGATATTTCAAAGGTTTCTTATGTCACTTAAGGGGATCAAAATATTTCTCAGGTTTGTATTGTCACTTAAGGGGATCAAAATATTTCTCAGGTTTGTATTGTCACTTAAGGGGATCAAAATATTTCACAGGATTCTAATGTCAAGAGGATCAAAATATTTCACGGGATTCTAATGTATCTTAAGGGGATCAAAATATTTCACAGGATTCTAATGTTACTTAAGGGGATAAAAATATTTCACGGGATTCTAATGCTACTTAAGGGGATCAAAATATTTCACAGGATTCTAATGTCAAGAGGATCAAAATATTTCACAGGTTTCTAATGTCAAGGGGATCAAAATATTTCACAGGTTTCTAATGTCAAGGGAATCAAAATATTTCACAGGTTTCTAATATCAAAGGGATCAAACTTTTCACGGGATTCTAATGTCACTTAAGGTTATCAAAATATTTCAAAGGTTTCTAATGTCAAGGGAATCAAAATATTTCACAGGTTTCTAATGTCAAGAGGATCAAACTTTTCACGGGATTCTAATGTCACTTAAGGGTATCAAAATATTTCAAAGGTTTCTAATGTTACTTAAGGGGATCAAAATATTTCACAGGATTCTAATGTCACTTAAGAATATCAAAATATTTCACGGGTTTCTAATGTCACTTAAGGAAATAAAAATAATCCACTGGTTTCTAATGTCACTTAAGGATATCAAAATATTTCACGGGTTTCTAATGTCACTTAAGGAAATAAAAATAATCCACTGGTTTCTAATGTCACTTAAGGATATCAAAATATTTCACGGGTTTCTAATCTCACTTAAGATGATCAAAATATTTTACAGGTTTTTAATGTCACTTAAGGGGATCAAAATATTTCATGGGTTTCTAATGTCACTTAAGGGACTTCTAGTAAACCCGTTTTTATTATTAGTTTTGCAAACGATTCTACGTGATTTGAAATATAGCGTTTTATTTGTAAATTCTTAAAACGGTCAATTTTTACACAATTTAAAATGTATAAAAAAATCTTTCCTGAGAGTCGTGAAATCATGAAAATCATAAAAACGTTCTATACTAGAGCAAAATTTTGGTGATTTAAAACTTACTACGAGTTAGATGTTTTACATAATGTGGCAACGACTACTTGATTGAATTTCTAGGCAGCAACAATAATTTTGTATCCACTTTCTATATAATTCAATAATCTTAAAACAAAGCAGTACAATTTAATATCCTTAGAGGAATTATAAACATTGCGAAATCTTAAGTTGCTTGTAACAGTACATGAAAGGACAAATTTTCGTTTGTTTGTGTTTTCGTTGTTGCTGTTGTTGAAATCATTGGATTGTGGCCTTTTTTCTTATTTTTGCTGAAATCATTGGATTGTGGCCTTTTTTATTATTGTTGCTGAAATCATCGGATTGTGTCGTTTTTTCTTATTGTTGCTGAAATCATTGGAGTGTGGCCTTTTTTCTTATTGTTGCTGAAATCATCGGATTGTGGCCTTTTTTCTTATTGTTGCTGAAATCATTGGATTGTGGCCTTTTTATTATTGTTGCTGAAATTATTGGATTGTGACTTTCAAGCTGGAATATAAAACATTACACAAGATAACAAACTTTAACCTATCTGATAAAATGTCTAGTTCCTCCCCCCCTCTAATGGCTCAGCA
>NW_013673688.1:12799-16184 GCF_000517525.1 Limulus polyphemus
TTATTTCACTTGTATCCTCACATTCTGTATCACTTGTATCCCCACACTCTTTTTATTTGTATCCCCACATTCTGTGTTCACATGTATCCCCACATTCTGTATCACTTGTATCCCCACACTCTTTTTATTTGTATCCCCACATTCTGTGTTCACATGTATCCCCACATTCTGTGTTACTTGTATCCCCACACTCTTTTTATTTGTATCCCCACATTCTGTGTTCACATGTATCCCCACATTCTTTTTTACTTGTATCCCCACATTCTGTGTTCACATGTATCCCCACATTCTTTTTTACTTGTATCCCCACATTCTATTTCACTTTTATCCCCACATTTTGGAAACGTCTATTCTATTTTTAAAATCCCCATGAAGTTCACCTCCAAAAAATATAATCGACTTATGTTAGGCATACTCAGTCTTTCCATCAACTGCAGTTCAAATCAATCAAACAGACTGTAGAAAAATGTGTCAAAGGCTCGTGCACTCGAGGTATAGTTTAATCAATGCATTCACTATGTTCTAAAGGTGTGATCAATTCAGTTATTACACACTCAAGAGTGTTTGTATAACGGTGGAAGGTTATTTTCTGTGTTTACTCCCTTAAGAACTGTGTTTACACAATTGAAAAATTCCTTATCAGTTGGGGTATACCTCCGATTGGATCCAAGTTTATGATCTTCATAACCGTGAAGAAACCCTAGAGCTATTCATGTCTCAGAATTTAAAAATATATATTGAAACATCCGAGAGTTAAAAGAAATAGAAATTGGTATTTTAGTCAAGCAACAGAAAAATTCTTAAAAGTTTTAAATTGAATTTTGAAAGAAATTCGTAATTTCTGGCACAAAAATGTGACATTTAATCTGCTTATTTTTTAGTCTCTTTTTCTGAAAGTTAAATATAAAATCTCTAAACTTAAAATACGATGTAGACAACTTAAATAGCTAAGAAATAAAAAAAAACATTTTCAATGTAAACCAAAAACTGAAAAATTGAGCTTCTTGAACTATTGTGGTAAAATTTATTTTAGATTGTTTGTACTTTAAGCACAAAGTTATACACTGGGTTAGCTGTGCTCTGCCCACCACGGGTATCGAAATCTGGTTTCTAGTGTTGTAAGTCCGCAGGCATACCGCTGTGCCACTAAGGGGAATTATTCACCACGGGTATCGAAATCTGGTTTCTAATGTTGTAAGTCCGCAGGCATATCGCTGTGCCACTAAGAGGAATTATTCACCACGGGTATCGAAATCTGGTTTCTAGCGTTGTACGTCCGCAGGCATATCGCTGTGCCACTAAGGGGAATTATTCACCACGGGTATCGAAATCTGGTTTCTAGTGTTGTAAGTCCGCAGGCATACCGCTGTGCCACTAAGGGGAATTATTCCCCACGGGTATCGAAATCTGGTTTCTAATGGTGTACGTCCGCAGGCATACCGATGTGCCACCAAGGGGAATTATTCACCTCGGGTATCGAAATCTGGTTTCTAGTGTTGTAAGGGGAATTGTTTTAAATTTCAATATATATGAGTTTGTTGGGGTAAAAATATTTTAGTTTGAAAATCACAAATGTATAGATTAGAAAACGAAGTTGTATGATATCCAATTTCAACTACGTAAACAGTTGTGTGTTATGATGTAAACAGTCGTGTGTTATGATGTAAACAATTGTGTGTTATGATGTAAACAGTTGTGTGTTATGATGTAAAGAGTTGTGTGTTATGATGTAAACAGTCGTGTGTTATGATGTAAACAGTCGTGTGTTATGATGTAAACAATTGTGTGTTATGATGTAAACAGTTGCGTGTTATGATGTAAACAGTTGTGTGTTATGATGTAAACAGTCGTGTGTTATGCTGTAAACAGTCGTGTGTTATGATGTAAACAGTCGTGTGTTATGATGTAAACAGTTGTGTGTTATGATGTAAACAGTCGTGTGTTATGATGTAAACAGTTGTGTGTTGTGATGACACATTATATTAAATAATTGTTTTTAACTACGAAATTAGCTTCGAGTGATTCTTTAACTTACATAATAACATTTATTCATTGAAATATAGGAATTATAGCTGGAATTTTCGTCCAGAATGATACTTTGTGCTCACGGCCGGGTAACGGACCTCTACTACAATTGCGTATCCAGAATGTCCAGAGTAGGAGGCAGAGGTTCAAATCAGATGACCGCAACTACACTGACTTCAGAGAATATAACCGCAAATGGTGCGTGATTGAGTAGGCATTTTGTGATGTATTTTAATTATTGAAAAAGATTTATTACCCCACTTTTTAAAAGACAGAATAAATTTATAATTGCAATTTAATGAAATTTTGATAGACATTAAACCTTGAGATCATGCTAGTTCAGAATGTACTATTGTCAAACAGTAAAATAAAAAGTCGATGTATCAATTTGCAGACTACATAATAAACCCAAGTTTCAATAGTGTTTGAACTCCCTTACTAAATACTATAAAACCAAGAAACTTTATTAGAGTTTTGAACTCCCTATCTTCGCCTGAAAAACACAATCTCTTCTGTATCTCGCTCACCATTGATAAGAAATAAACAAAGAAAAAAACCCAGTTACTGATTTCCTCCATAACTTGACAGTTAAATTCAAAACTATCTCTTTGTTTACGGTGACGTCATTAGTTATTTCTTGTATTTCTTATTGCCCAAAGTTTTACATAGTTAAAACAGGGCGTAACTTGAGCATCAGGTTAAAATAACACCAAAAAAACCGGCTTCCCAAGTCCATGAACATGTGAACCAAAACAACCACAGTTATCCTGAACAGAATGTCAGAGTACTAAAATATAATATCATGCAAATCAGTTCGTACAATCTAGAATCCGGGTTTCGATACCCGTTGTGGGCAGAGCACAGATAGCCCATTGTGTAGCTTTTTGCTTAATTACAAACAAACAATTTTGCACAATATTTCAACATTTTCATGTTTATTCACTTTTTGTTTTTGTTTTTCTGTTCACCCATAAATAAATAATCTGTTAATTCACGTGGATTGATGTGCACGTATATTATAAAGTTCAAATATATTGTTGAATGTTGATTTAAGTACTTTACCGTTAAAACTTGTGTACTTGAGAATGTAACTTGTAATAAAATGAAACATATATTCAGTTATTAAACTCAAAACGAAACTATTAATTTGTAAATTTGATTTGCATAAATGGTGTCTTGGAAGCCAACTTTCTAAATATTTGTAAATAAGGATATTAAAACATGTATAACATTTCACTTGTAAATACATCCCCAACAGGATATTCAAACATGTATAACATTTCACTTGTAAATAAACCACCAATAGGATATTCAAACATGTATAACATTTCACTTGTAAATAAACCACCAATAGGATATT
>NW_013673688.1:16921-22621 GCF_000517525.1 Limulus polyphemus
AAATAAATCACAAATAGGATATTAAAACATGTATAACATTTCACTTGTAAATAAATCACCAATAGGATATTAAAACATGTATAACATTTCACTTGTAAATACATCCCCAACAGGATATTCAAACATGTATAACATTTCACTTGTAAATACATCACCAATAGTTTTGTTTGTTTTGTAGTTAAGCATAAAGCTACACAAAAGGCTATCTGTGCTCTGCCCACTAAACCCGGATTCTAGCATTGTAAGTCCGCATACATACCGCTGGGTCACTGGGGGGTTCACCAACAGGATATTAAACCATGTTTAACATTTCTTAAAAGTCTTAACCAATTAGACTTTCACATAAAATATTTTCCAACACTTGTTTTCTAATTCTGTGTCATTTAGGGTCAAGTATAAACAAATATTAATGTCACCTGATGTCACTTACAACACTGAAATTACTTGCACTAGTTTCTTGATATCAACAGTTGTAAACTATGGATGAAATAAATAACTTTAAATCAGCACTATACGATTATTGTGTATATTTCTTTCTATATCCGACATCGAATAAGCGGTTTAATCTTAAAATTTCCTTGACGGTATACGTTACCGACAAAACGTATATATATTTTGAACTCTAAAATGAATATTTTACAACCAAATATCTAAAACTCACTAGTTTGATCGAGCTAAAGCAATCGAAATATCGAAAAAGAAAATTTCAGAAATCAAAAAAGACTTAACAATAAAGTGAAAGTACACAGCTACACAATGAACTATCTGTGCTCTGCCTATCACGAACGCTATCACAAGTTTCCTCTTGCATTTATCCTAGTTAAAAATAACTTCTGTCTCTCTGCTTTCCTATCTGTAAATCTAATTATCTACCTATCTGCTTGTCTGTAATCCGTTTATCTACCTATATATATCTGTCTATCCGTTTGTCTACCTATCTGTCTGTTTCTTTATTTGTTTATATATTTATCCGTTTATCTACCTATAAATATATATATATCTGTCTATCCGTTTGTCTACCTATCTTTCTGTCTATCCGTTTATCTACCTATCTGTCTGTATATTTATCCGTTTATCTACCTATAAATATATATCTGTCTATCCGTTTGTCTACCTATCTTTCTGTAATCCGTTTATCTACCTATCTGTCTGTATATTTATCCGTTTATCTACCTATAAATATATATCTGTCTATCTACCTGTTGGTCTGTCTAAAAGCTATACAAGACCTCCCCAGTATTAATCACCTGAACAGGTACATTCTGATTATTATTATCACTTGCACTCGTTCTTCTGGTTTTCGTGATTCTACCTGAAAGTCAGGTCCGCTTCATTACAGGTTACGTAAAGACTTCCTGGCTAATCAGACTAGCTTTTCACCTTAGCCTAACGCAGTAACAGTGGGAGCTAGGTGTTCTAATAGAAAAATAAATAGTACACAGCGTAGGAACAGAGCTCGTTAAAGTAGGCGAGAACCAGAGCAACAACCACGTGTCCTATCGCTAGGATCTTGAACTCCAACGGTACTGGGGGGACTTGTATATATATTATACCATTTACAACAAAATGTAAGGTACATTAGGTTATTAACAAATATTTTTCACAACATACCTTCAACATGATTGTCATAGTAACAAAAAACAAAGTTTTATCGAGGCACTTGAAAGTGCCTGAGAGAAAAACATAAAATTAAAACAAACATTCTGGGTGGGAACAGATTTAATGTGTGTAACTTAAAATTTAGTTTGTAAAATTACAACGTTTCACCTGGTTGTTGTTTACTTATTGTTATAAACGTTTAAACAACTCTATTTATTCAAGTATATACAATTCTATTTGTGTGTTTAAACTGTGTAACTTAAAATTCAGTATATAAAATTGTATTTGTGTGTTTAATGTGTGTGGGCTACCTGTGCTCGCTGTCTTTGTCGCAGGAATCGAACCCTTAATTCTAGCGTTATAAGCCCTAAAGAACACAGATAAACATAAAAACTCGGAACATGGAAGTACACAGAACGTGTGTTTGAATATGTACACAGTAATACACAAGACGTGTTTGAACATGTACACAGCAATACACAACATGTGTTTGAACATGTACACAGCAATACACAGAAGGTGTATTTGAACATGTACATAGTAATACACAACATGTGTTTGAACATGTACACAGCAATACACAGAAGGTGTATTTGAACATGTACACAGTAATACACAACATGTGTGTCTGAACATGTACACAGTAATACACAACATGTGTGTTGGAACATGTACACAGTAATACACAACACGTGTTTGAACATGTACATAGTAATACACAACATGTGTGTAAACTTTTGAAATATTTTCGACCAGCAGAAACTTGATTAGTTTAACTTTTTAATAATTTACTAATTTTCATTCTTACATAAAAATAAAAACTTAATTTGGAACAAATCAATGTTTTTTTTTAGTTTTTAGATAGATAGAAAAGCAGACATATGTTTACGTTGATAGATGGAAAGAGGGAGAGAGAGAGATCTCCAGTTAAACAATTTTGTCAAGCTGTTACTCACACCTAAATCTCATTTGGAAAAAGGTCTCTATCATCTATCTGTCTGGGCTGATTATGTTATCTAATATAAACACACGTGTTTCATATATTTCAATTAATACCACAAACAATAGTACTAAATCTATAGCCATAAAGAAGCGTTTCAGACTGTGTAGAAAACAAACTCTGAACACTTTACTTTGAATGAAACACTCCAAAAATGAACTCTACATGACAACGCAAAAATATATTCCAAAAAGTATTTTATGATAACCCTTATAACAATGAAACATTTGAGAATGTTGGAACAGACATGGGTGAAATATTTTGTTTGTCTTTTTCTTGGATTTTGAAGAAAGTTGAGCTACACGAGAGATATATGTGCTAGCTGTCCTTGATTTAAGGTGATAGAATAAAGGGAAGGCTACTAGTCAGCAAAACCCAACGCCAACTCTTGGGCTACTCTAGCTACCTAGGTGAAATAATACATCATTTATTGAGTTTACAGTAATGAAGTTACCTGGGTGAAATAATCCATCACTTATTGAGTTTACAGTAATGAAGTTACCTGGGGAAAATATTACATCACTTATTGAGTTTACAGTAATGAAGTTACCTGGGGAAAATATTACATCATTTATTGAGTTTACAGTAATGAAGTTACCTGGGTGAAATAATCCATCACTTATTGAGTTTACAGTAATGAAGTTACCTGGATGAAATAATCCATCATTTATTGAGTTTACAGTAATGAGGTTACCTAGGTGAAATAATCCATCAGTTATTGAGTTTACAGTAATGAGGTTACCTAGGTGAAATAATCCATCAGTTATTGAGTTTACAGTAATGAAGTTACCTAGGTGAAATAATACATCATTTATTGACTTTACAGTAATGAAGTTACCTAGGTGAAATAATCCATCAGTTATTAATTTAGAAATATGTGTTTCAAAATCCAAATGTATGTATGTTTATCTAAAATATCTGTATGACTCGTGTTATGGACACTCAATGGTAATTCTAGGGTTAGTTAAAGTAGAATTTGTTTTGATTTAAATATAACACAGCAAAATAATACTGTGTTTACTTTTTGATACAATAAGCATTTTTTTTTTACTTGGTGTATTTATAATTCAATTATATTTAAATGTAATAATATTATAGAAATTAGCAGTTTTGAATTATACTTGTTTTGAATGAGATACAATTTCAATCTCATAATCTCCCCTTCATGAACGTTTTTGTTAGATTTTGTTTTCTGTCTCTCCTTTAAAATCTAAGCATATTTCATACAGACATGAACATCGACAACACTGAGCTTATCATCAATTCCTCCAACCAACATGGAATTAGTGTTAACTGAGAATCATCAGTTCCTCCAATCAACATGTACTTAGTGTTAACCGAGAATCATCAATTCCTCCAGTCAACATGGACTTAGTGGTAACTGAGAATCATCAATTCCCCCAGTCAACATGGACTTAGTGTTAACTGAGAATCATCAATTCCTATTCTATATTATTACAATCAATATAAGCTTAAACAAACGACAGATAATCAAAAATGGAATCAATCGATATGAGAGCAATAAAAACAGTGTGGAGAAACAAGGCTGTTTATAACGGCAGATAATTATCCTTGTTCCTTGTTAAACATGATTTTAACGACTCAAGACTCTGCTTAGCTCTTTGCTAAACATGATTTTAATGACTCAAGAGTCTGCTCAGTTCTTTATTAAACATGATTTTAACGACTCAAACTTTCACTCAGTTCTTTATTAAACATGACTTAATGACTCAAACTTTGCTGAGTTCTTTATTAAACATGATTTGAACGACTCAAACTTTTGCTGAGTTCTTTATTAAACATGATTTAACGACTCAAACGTGTATTCAGTTCTTTTCTTTATTAAACATGATTTTAATGACTCAAACGTTCCCTCAGTTTATTATTAAACATGATTTAATGACTCAAACTTTTGCTGAGTTCTTTATTAAACATTATTTCATGACTCAAACTTTGCTGAGTTCTTTATTAAACATGATTTTAACGACTCAAACATGTATTCAGTTCTTTATTAAACATGATTTTAATTACTCAATATTTTATGTTAGAGAGCTATTTTCTTTCCACCAAAGGCAAAATTGTATATATAATCTGTAACATAGTGGCCTAATGCTTTCTTTGATCAGTTGCACCCTCTGCTATGGACTGAAGTTTCGCCTATTTTAGGCTCATCAGCACAGTTTGGGTCAATAAACCGATGTTTATGTAATTTTATCTTTGGGGAAAAGAAATCTGTAATATAATCATTCAACGGTCGATCTGCTTTATAATATTTAATAATGAATTAGACACAATGCCTTAATATTATTCACACATCTAAATTGATTCAGGTTACAACATGCTGAGTTAAAAATGACTCACATATTCCATAAATATTATGTGTAAAGAGCTTATTTATTTCTTTGCTAAGCATTATTTTACGACGCATAAAATCTCTCTTCAAACTTCAGCATGTTTTACGCTATGTAAAGTATAATTTTTGACACATCAATCGTAGGTTGAAGAGTCGATTATTGGAAACCACGACCGTGAGAAATAGATTACAGATACACTTTAAGTGGAAATTTCCAAATCCCTGTTTTCTTTTTTTATTCTGATAATCGAGATATATGATCTTCAGTCAGAACGTTACACGACCTAAATATTATAATCTGACCTTAGACAAAACTTTAACAGAGTGAAACTAATCAGAACGTCCCTAACTCGTGATGGCGATTTGGGTTCTCCTGAGAAAAAATATAAAGCCCCCTTTTTTGTTGTTGTTGCTTTTTATATAATTCCATCAGAACAAAAACAACTGAAAGACGATAATATTTCAAAAGAGAGCCCACACGAAAGAGATAATAAGAAACTTTGTTTTTCTGCAGTAATGCGGGAAAAGTAACAACTTATAGTTTCTACATTAACATATGTACAGTTATCTTATGGAAATGAATGCCTTCGTAGCGCCCTCTGGTGAAATATTCACAACTATGTATAGGCATTTCAGACGCCATTTTTATAATAAGATATAAAAACGTGTATGTATATATATATATATATATATAACCTTACATTTAAAACTATTCTTGCTTTTTTAAAAACTGGATTTCAAAAATAAT
>NW_013673688.1:23302-27164 GCF_000517525.1 Limulus polyphemus
TTTTAATATTTTGCACAAAACCCAAACTTTCATTTTCCTCGACTCTTTCCTTGCAAAAAGAGATATTTCCAAGAAGTGGTGGGGATAAAAAGGTATAATTATGAAAATCGGTTCTTGCACGATTGAAGTTTCAGTCTGTAGTAGCAGCTTATACTCAACATTTTATCTCGACCTTTGCATATTTTCATTGATTTCTTTCATTCCCTGACAGTTTTTAGCCTAATTTCAGTTTCCCGAAACTTCCCGATTTCCCCCAAATTTTTTCCTAACATTAATTTCCCAGCTTTCATTGATTTTTTTCAATCTCGTGACTTTCTCCAACATTTTTGTTTTTTACCAATTTCAGTTTCCCGACATTCCCAGTTTTCATAGATTTTTTAAGTTTTCCTGGCGTTCTTCTAACATCACTTTTATTAATAGTATACGTTTTTCTCAGGCACGTGGTGATGCTGTTTTTAACGTGATTTGGTCATGCTGTTTTGTTAAAGCGAGCAACAGATGATTTTTCAGATTTTTGAGTCTTTAAAATCTTTAAAAGACTTTGATTTTCGTTTCAAATAGACACGATTGGCCTGAAGTGTTATAATAATGTCAACAAACGTTCTGTAGTCACAACTTGTAGAAATATTTTCTTTCTCAATACCAACTAGCCAATGTTTACGTACACCAAATTTCTTTGTAAAATGGAAAAATGTTAATAATTGAATATGAATCACATTATTTTGTTCAGTTTTTTTACTCCATTCCTATCGATTATTTATTAGAACAAATCGTAAAGAAAATGATCGACGAATAAGCTTTCATGTGTTATAAAAGTAACATTTATAATGCATCAATGACGTAAGCCATGGATAAAAAATCAAGGTTTTCAGAAATATTATTGAAATTTTGGTGTAAAAATCACTTAGTCAATTTTCCCCAGTTGCAACAAAAAATGGAGCTTCTAAAATTTCTTATAGCAATACTGAATTGCAGATATTGTTATTGATAAATTCATTACACAGAGGTTGAGTAGGCTATATTAAAACGATTTTAGAGCCACACACAGTCGTTACAGACCATGTCACCCCGTCTGGTCATGTTCTACCTGACGACCTTGCATGTCGAAAATAGTTTTGCAACATATCTGCCATTGCAAAAGATTCCGTCGTAAGGATGTCATGTCCAAAGAACACTGCTCCTCCCTGCTACTTTCCGTAACCCATATGGTTTAAGGGAACGATTGTTTTTCCAGCGCCTGTTTCAACAATCTGATCGCCCAGAAATCCATAGACGCTGCATCCCGTTACTTGACCGGCATGTCTTCGTGTGGAATAGCATGGATACTCATTTCGTTCTCCGACTGATCAGGTATACGACGGTTGAACTAGTACGTCCTGTAAGTAGCTTAAGAACACATTACTTGTGTAGCGGAAATCCTTCTTGTCTGGGACACGTGGACAGCTTTAATAAGGCGCTTACCACTGCTGAAGTATGACTTGTTGCAAGTCTCTTTCTGGGTGGTCCTTGTTCCCTGGATTGATCAACATTCATTTGCTTTCCACTTTCATTTATTGCCAGGTATATATTTCCTGTGGCATCACACTAACTACGCAACTTATATCAAAATGTAGTTCTAATACATTCCGATCCACCGTGACTTTATGTCGGCTGTGGATGTCATGTGACTTCCTGATTTGTATATCCAAAATCGTTTTATTATGACGCACTCAACCCTCTATATAGAATCCAATATATATATATATATATTCATTTCATGCATAAAGTTTTAACTTCATATATTTCTGAATAATAATTCTTTTTCTGTTTTTTCTTAGAAATTAACACAATCTCAGAACATTCTAGTTGAAAGTCAACACTGGTTTATCATAACATTAAAACGTATCAAAATGGCCACTAATTCAATCTGATGGTAATTAATACAACTGGAAAAGTAATGACGTCATTAATGTGCTTTCTGAGTCGAGGACTTTTCATAAAAACGTAGGAAAAGAAGGCAACATATCAGATAGTTACGATTCCTGTCCAGGAATAAGTGTAGAGACTATTAAGACGAATGTTTTCTTTAGTTGTTGTTACCAAGGGAACATTACGAACTTGGTAAAATATTTTTCGCTTGGCTTTTATTTTATCTGAAGTTGTGCATTTTTTTATTGTTTCTTCTCTCGTTATATACTATGCGAAAGTAGATAAATTTGTTCTGTTCAAATAGGCTTCACCATTTCAAAAACTCTATTAAGTCTTATAGTTGCTATTACGAGATAAGCTGACGAGTAGCCCACGAAACCAAGGTACTTCGATCTCATCCCGGAAGTTCTGGGTAATTTAGAATAATATGCCCACTTGGTACGTAATGTACCGAAGCACGAGGCCTTTCAAAGTGGGGCGTTTGGAAGTCTACTCTGTAACGAAATATCGATAAAAAGTATTCAGTTAACAGGGCGTAAAAAAAATAGACTATAGTTTCCAGAGGGCACTATTTGCAAAATGATAGATTATGGTGTTTATTTTCCACTGAACTCCTACTGGGGACAAAAAAAACGTGTTTTGAACAAACCTTTACCGATTATTTTACAAGAGACGATAGTGTTTACCTGAAATAATTATATTAATGCCATAACTTGTTTGTATTTACTGCGTGTACACTTTATTAAAGTAGACTGTCGTTGAAAATCTCAGTTTGTATAAACTATGAAATAAAATTTGACCTATTACAACACAAGATGGCGCTTATAAAATTTCATCTCTTGTACCAATACTAAATTACAGGTAGTATTTGAACTGCCATTAAAATGTCAGTGTATATATATATATAGATAACAATTTGCAACACAAAATGATGATTGTAAAATTTCTTACGTCAGTACTAGATTACAGAAGATATTTGGCTTGTTTCTGAAAATTCAATCATTAAAAATTACGAACACAGTTTGCTGCAATAATACACAAGATGTCGGCATTTATTGAATGTCTTTAAAACGATTAAGAATTTATGTAAATGCAAATCTGTATAATGTGTTGTGCAGGGATTGAACGCTGACTTTTAGCATTGTAAACGTCGAGCTTACTGATGAACCACCTGGGAGCTCTTTAGGAATATTAGCTTACAGATAATATTTGAACAGGGAACTAAATTACGGGGGATATTTGGACTGCTGTTTAAAAATCAAACGTTACAACCCAATGTGTCACCACCAACGTCTTCAAATGTTAAAATAGATCATAATTATCACGTGGAAACCTATTTTAAATGTTGGCTGTCAAGCTAATCGACTCCAGACGTTTCATTAGAGGAAACATCACCTCAAATCGATATTAAGTCCAAATATTGATCAATAAAACAAAATACTATTACTTAATGGTTTATTTATGTGGCATTTGTATGCTAAAGAATACAGAATGGTATCGGTAGATGGAGTTAACGAAACTTCCTGTGAGAGTTACAACGTAGCAGTTAATAAAGCTTCCTGTGTAAGTTACAACGTAGCAGTTAACGAAGCTTCCTGTGTGAGTTACAACGTAGCAGTTAACGAAGCTTCCTGTGTAAGTTACAACGTAGCAGTTAACGAAGCTTCCTGTGTGAGTTACAACGTAGCAGTTAACGAAGCTTCCTGTGTGAGTTACAACGTAGCAGTTAACGAAGCTTCCTGTGCGAGTTACAACGTAGCAGTTAATAAAGCTTCCTGTGTGAGTTACAACGTAGCAGTTAATAAAGCTTCCTTTGTGAGTTACAACGTAGCAGTTAATAAAGCTTCCTTTGTGAGTTACAACGTAGCAGTTAATAAAGCTTCCTGTGTAAGTTACAACGTAGCAGTTAACGAAGCTTCCTGTGTGAGTTACAACGTAGCAGTTAACGAAGCTT
>NW_013673688.1:28164-30949 GCF_000517525.1 Limulus polyphemus
GTAGCAGTTAACGAAGCTTCTTGTGTGAGTTACAACGTAGCAGTTAACAAAGCTTCCTGTGTGAGTTACAACGTAGCAGTTAACGAAGCTTCCTGTGTGAGTTACAACGTAGCAGTTAACGAAGCTTCCTGTGTGAGTTACAACGTAGCAGTTAACGAAGCTTCCTGTGTGAGTTACAACGTAGCAGTTAACGAAGCTTCTTTTGCGAGTTACAACAATATATTTTTGTTACACTTCTATATTCTTTTTTGAGCGTTCAATTTCCAAACAACACCCGCCAGTGAGAACCTAGCAACACCTGCCGGTAAAAACCTAGCAACACCTACCAATAAAAACTAGCAAAACTTACCAATGAGATCCTAACAACACCTGCCGGTAAAAACATAGCAACACCCACTAGTCAGAACCTAGCAACTCCCACCAGTCAGAACCTAGCAGCACCCACTAGTCAGAACCTAGCAACACCCACTAGTCAGAACCTAGCAACATTCACCAGTCAGAACCTAGCAACATCCACTAGTCAGAACCTAGCAACATCCACTAGTCAGAACCTAGCAACATCCACCAGTCAGAACCTAGCAACACCCACCAGTCAGAACCTAGCAACACCCACTAGTCAGAACCTAGTAACATCCACCAGTCAGAACCTAGCAACATTCACCAGTCAGAACCTAGCAACATCCACTAGTCAGAACCTAGCAACACCCACTAGTCAGAACCTAGCAACATCCACCAGTCAGAACCTAGCAACACCCACCAGTCAGAACCTAGCAGCACCCACTAGTCAGAACCTAGCAACATCCACCAGTCAGAACCTAGCAACACCCACCAGTCAGAACCTAGCAACACCCACCAGTCAGACCTAGCAACATCCACCAGTCAGAACCTAACAACACCCACCAGTCAGAATCTAGCAACACCCACCAGTCAGAACCTAGCAACACCCACTAGTCAGAACCTAGCAACATCTACAAGTTCTTAAGGAAATAAAAATGTTTTGGTTCTAGTTTATACAACATTTTTCAACATTTTAAAGTCTTTTGAGGAGAAATCGACATGATGATTTTCTTTTAAAACACGCACATTGTCCTGTCCTAAGTTCTCGTTATTACATTTGTACACATTATTCTGACTTCTGGACTTTTACTCCAATATAACAAGCCCCATTCAGGTGTGTATGATAACGTACATTTAAAAATTAGTCATTCCTTATCAACCCTAACATTACAGCTGGGGTTCGCCACATCTGTTTATTAAATACATATTTTTCTAACTATTTATGCACCAAATTGTTTGTGGGTCCATAAACCGGTTGGTCACAGAGTTACTAACAACATACGAATCACACACAGAAACGTAAACAATTAATATTCCAATTATTGACACTAGTTGTTTTAGTGATTTTTATCCATTTTTTTTATTAGTTCTTAACAACAAACACAAATAGTGTGATGATATACGTGAGTTATACCGAATGGTATGTTAATAAGTTGGTAATTTGACGGTTAAGGAGACAAAAAAAATCGTTCGTTTCCGTTTTTAGAAATCAAAAAAATTATCTTTTCAACCAAGAGGACGATAAAATAAGAAATGATTTCCTTCACTTTAATCTAACTTTACCAGTTCGGTTTATACGTCTTTACGTTTGTCATAATTTAGTATGTAAAAATGGGTATGAAATCCAGGGGTCGTTTAAAAAAGACGAAAGATCCCGGATTAATTATATCTTAAATATGTCGTATTTTAGCAATATTTCCTGCTTCATTTAAGTTGGAAAACGAGATATTTTAATGACCCTTCTCTCTTCAGTAAGCACGTGGAATGAGGATCATCTTTAGCCCTAATTAGGCACTGATAGACTACCGCAAATTATAAGATTTTCTTTCTAGTCCACGTACTCAATCAAACGTGTGAATCTAAGTATGACTGTGAAATGTTCTTTTCTTGCAATGAACCTATTAATGAAACGATAATAAAAATGCATAAGCTTATAAGAATAACTGGCTTAAATGCAGAACTAAATAGATTGGTAGCCAGACAGAGACTATTAGACGTACTGATAGGCGGGCGTTGTATTGTTACACAGTAAGCTATCGGTACTCTGTCCGTCGTGGGGGAATCGAACCCCGTATTTTAGTTATAAGTCCGCAAACTTACCGCTGATCGACCGAGGGCTGAAGACGGCAGGCATGCAGGTAGAAAGATAAATGCGGACACACAGACAGAGAGATATTGCATATAAAAGCATATAATGTAGAAAACTTGGAGTAGCTAATCTAGTATTGTAGGCTAAATCAGTGACAGTTTGGTTGGTACTTTGCGGTTTGCGACTTGGGGTGATTGGAGTTTTTATTGACCGTAATAAATCGATAATGTTCAATTAGTTCGTGTTTACGAACTTAGAATATTGGGTGGCAGCAAAATAATAGAAAAAAAAAAGAGAGCTCATTTTTGGAATTTGATACCATCGAGAAATCTCCCGGTGACCTCTATAGCCAGTCTACTTCTGGTCAGAAACTATGTTTTACCATCCATAAGATTTAAGATTAGTTTTGTTACAAAAAAAAACAATAACCCGGGCGTTTTCTCCTGTGTCCCGCTACGAGGAGAGTGTCCCTGACTGGTTACCTTACCTCTGGTCAACAATTCCGAATTACATGAACCTTGGAGTCTCTGACCTGGCCATATGTCATGTAGAGTACCATTCAGATTTAAAATATCAAATATGTCTTCATTGATTTACAGTCCCCCGTCCCACCAAACATGCTCGCCCTTTCAGCCGTGG
>NW_013673688.1:31343-32622 GCF_000517525.1 Limulus polyphemus
TTACACTGCTAAGTTAGGGACGGCTAGCGCAGATAGCCCTCGTGTAGATTTGTGCGAAATCCATAACAAACAAACAAACATTGTTTTATATAAGCACAATTTTAATTAATAAAAATCGTAAAACGACTATTACTAGACTGAAGTAAAACACAATAGATCTGGTACTAGAACTTTGAAATATCTCAGTCTCCTTTCACGACTTAAACACTCATTTAATGAATGGATGACGTAACTTATTTATCTACTCCCGTTTTCTTATTGGTTCTTGAAGTACGTCCTCGTGTTTAAGAATACAGACAGTGTGTGATTTCATAACGTGGCGTAATATACTCATTATCGTGACAAGCAGCATAACACGTGCTAAAGTGGAATCTGTCACTCAAATTCTGCAACCCTAACAAACGGAGAAATAAATACGAAGCCTAATGAACCAATTGTCATCGAGCTGTGACGGTGTCGGGGAATTCCACCCGTCTTCAGTAACCCTTAAACAACCATATCAAAGCTATAAATACATTGTTTAACTTAATTCTGAATTAGGCACGTTACCTAGTACTTAAGCCTAAAGCCTGTTTCTTAAAGTCTTCTTAGAAACGTAATAAGTTTATATTCTATCACCAGCACCCGACGTTCAAACATTATATAGCTTTGTTTTTACCTTTATAAGACGAGATATTTTGTGTCATTTCTTTTTGTTTTGTTTTTTTCATATTGTTATACGATTTTACTTCTATATAGGGAATTCATGTCAAGAAAAAAAAAGTTTATTAATCTTATTCAGCGTAATCCCGTCTGTCTGTCAGTAATTGTAGCCATACGAAGAATTCATCCATAGGCCTCCTATGGATGTAGAAAATTTTAGAATAGAGAAAAAATTAAATTTTCATTGAAAGTCGTTAAATACTACAATGTTGTCAAGTGTTCTTGTTGCCTTAGCAACTGTTCTATCCTCTCATATAAAGTGTACTGTACTGTACTGTATCTCCCTCTGGTTCATGGCGGAGATTTAAAGAAACTAAATCTTTAACTCACATAGTCGAAAGAAAGGTAAACCCAGCCACTCTTGTTCATGTTTAACATTAACATAGTCTTTAACATTATGCATTCTATACTTTAGCTACTATTGTTCATGTTGCTTTAACATTATGCATTCTATACTTTAGCTACTATTGTTCATGTTGTTTTAACATTATTCCATTCTATACTTTAGCTATTATTGTTCATGTTGTTTTAACATTATTCATTCTATACTTTAGCTATTATTGTTCATGTTGTTTTA
>NW_013673688.1:33459-35555 GCF_000517525.1 Limulus polyphemus
ACTTTGCAGGTGGCACGCTTATAGATCTTTCCACATGATCGATTACGTGAAAGTTAAATTTCAAAACGCCATTGTTGTAGCACGGGAGTTTCCGCCATTTCGGGAGATAGTAAAAATCAGAATCACGAGTCCTAATCTTGCCGAATCTTGCAGAGATAGAAAGAGAGCCGAGTCAGCCGTATTTTCCTCATCCTTCACACTACAACACATGTAAGCTTTCTATTATCTGGCCAGAGTATTAGAATGTTCCTTTCTGTCACAGTGAAAACTGATTTTTGTATTTGATTGTTTCGAAGTGACGTTAACAAGTGGAACATCATTAAATCAAAACAGGAATAGTTTATTAACTTAGTTCTTGTAAAGCACAAAACTACACAATAGACTATCTTATTTCTGTCCATCACACGAATCGAACCTAGGATTTTACCGTTGTAAAACCGTAAACATACCACTGGCTCACTGGGGGACAAAGTTTACTTTTCAACTAACCACGACTTAAATACTGACCAATGAAATTCTGATCCTCAACATTCTCAAATATTTCATTAAGGTTGAAATTTGTATTTTACTATTCTATTTAATTAAGATGGCGTTGTAAAACTATTTCATGCCTCCTAAGGGTTCGTTGACTGAGAACATCTACCCTAAAGATATGCAAAAGTATATTTTATTTATGTCACAAAAAAGAATGATTAGTTGTCGTAACTGGGAAACGTTAGAATTAAATTGAAGTTTTCTTGTTATTTTATTTATATCCATATACGCCTCCAGATGGCTACAGCTACAACTCACTCTTCAAATGAGTTCGATTATGTAAAAACTGGCACTGATGGATCCTACTGAACAACACTGTGTTGATATGAACGGTGTATATCATAGAACTCGTGGAGAGAAATTTGAACGAAAACTGAGAAACGTGGGGAGTGCAACGTGATGATTGAGAAACTCGAGTAAATAAGATGTTAGTGTTACGATTGTGTTTCGGAGTAGAAGCATATGTAGCGTCTTAAACCAATTCATTTGGATGTTATCGTGTAACATTTTCAACGAGATCGTTTGGCCGTTATTTTGTAGCATCTTAAATGCACTAGTCCTTGGTATTTTCTACAAGAAGAATTAACTGTCAAAGAAGAAAAACCGTACTGTAATTCGTGTATATGTGTAGGTGTAGTTATGATTGTGTAGTAGGTCAGAAAGATCCTTGGCTGCTCTTAGCGCTGAATCGATTTAAATATCGTTGCTAGACTGGTACAGTTATATTGTTCAAAGGTACAGTAATACGGAACGAGGTTAATGAAACGATCTTATTTTCTGCTATAAACTCGTAGGTAATATATTTCAAAACATATTTCGTTTATTACTTATTAAACCTGGAATTTAATATAATCTAGTGCTTAATCTTCAACCAACCTCTATATCCTCTAAAATGTTTGTTTTTGTTCTGTAATCACCCTTAATAGCATAATGATAACAACGGTTCTTCCAGCTTTAAATGTGATATAAGAGTTTCTTTTATCTAAAGGGCTACCATTGTTTCCAGCGTCGTCAAATTTTTCTGAACATCGCCTGGTTGAAGTGTAATATAGAACGTGGACTTCAAATTAAATTGTTTCAACTTTCATAACGACGTTAATTTATACTTGTATCAACTGGAGTTTTGGTGTTGCATTTCTTAACCGTTTTCATATACAACGACAATATAAAAAGACACTTTAGTTGTACACTACGCCAACAATATAAAAATACACTTTAGTTGTACCATACGACAACAATATAAAAATATACTTTAGTTGCACCATACGACGACAATATAAAAATACACTTTAGTTGCACCATACGACGACAATATAAAAATACACTTTAGTTGTACACTACGCCAACAACATAAAAATACACTTTAGTTGTACACTACGCCAACAACATAAAAATACACTTTAGTTGTACCATACGACAACAATATAAAAATATATTTTAGTTGAACCATACGACAACAATTTAAAAATATACTTTAGTTGTACCATACGACAACAATATAAAAATATACTTTAGTTGTACCATACGACAACAATATAAAAATATACTTTAGTTCTACCATA